>NW_014568740.1:0-1511 GCF_000743755.1 Blastocystis sp. subtype 4
ATGGAGAGATGTGACTGAAGACCTGAGTCCAATCTACGAATAAGAGATGAAATACCGATCGAAACCTTCATTGTAAAGTACAGCAGTATTATTCATTGCCAGTAAAATTCAACTTGCTAGACTCACACTAGTTACTGAGATAATCGATCCTCCAAAAAGAGGGAAACGGGGAAACAGATAATCAAGAAAAGAAAGCAGAAGTAATCTGAGTAGCAAGAGTTTATTGGATCATCAATCGCATTCCAATGTACAGATGAGATAATAAAGAATGATGAATCTGTTGTCACTTACTGCTTAATATGAATTGTAAATCACTAATTGTGTTTATTTCATCATCATTTCAGTCGATCTAATGTCTCTTTCCACAAATACATTATGTCGGATAGTGAAATCCTTCGTAATGAGTGTATCCAACTTGCTCAGTCCATTGAAGAATCCTTTTCTTCCATATGTGCTATCTGGGATGAAGTAGGCATCCATAACCAAAATACACGTGAAACGATCAAAATGGAGTATTACAAGAGCTGCAAAGACGTAGTTCTTGCTCATATGAAAAGAATGTATGATGAAGAGGATGAAGTAATACATGAATAAGTTGTTGATTCTGTAGATACGAAAAGCAATAGGACGATCGATTGATGAAAAGGAAGAACAGATTTACATGATCTGTGATAAACTCGGTTACAAGAAGAATAATGTAAATGGTTGTTCGATTTTTGGTTATGTAATAGTTGTGGATTCAAAATGGAAATGTTGATATTCGTCAGAACAAGACGTTGAAGCAACAAGAAGCAATTGTGAATGATATCCTTGAGAAAATGAACGAAGTATGCTCATATTTAAATTTTGATACACAGAAATTCGCATCTCAACTAACGGCTGCATCACAATTGGTTGATGCGTTACGAGCCGATTATGAGACCCTTGGTGTTCCCATGGAAGATGCTCTTAAAGATCCAGAAAGTAATCTTGTTGAAGAACGTTTCCAAGTGATGAAGAATCGGTTGATCCAGACACAGGCTTGCATCGTTAGAGAAATTTGTTGGATTCATCATAGGAAAAACGGAGGATCAAAGTAGCTGAGTATGCGACAACACTACGGAATCTGTATTCGGTCCTTGGTATTACTGCTGAAAATGCCTCAGATGAACTGGATCATATGGTGTTGACTTCCGATGTCAGTTTTAGCTGATGGAATTAGAAGTAGGATTTACCTGTTTCCAAAGAATATTTGGAGCGATACACAGATCGAATAAACATACTCAAGAATTTGCAGGTATTTCCGTGAGAATACGATTAAGGATAGGAAGAACGCAAATTGATGATTCAAGGTTTCTTAGTGGAAATTGAAGGATTATGGAAACTGTTGCAGACACCTCAAGAAGACATTGATGCATTCCTTGCAAACTACCCTGCTTCAGTCTCGAATGATGCAATAGCATATGTAGGAATCGAGAAGAGGTTATGATTCTAGTATCAACAGTACATCTTATCCTTGCATGAAGAAGTGA
>NW_014568739.1:0-1511 GCF_000743755.1 Blastocystis sp. subtype 4
TGTTCAACTCAAGATCTATTGGGGAACAAGTCCTACTGGTCGTCCTCATATCGGTTACTTCGTGCCTATGAGCAAGATTGGCGACTTCTTGATTGCTGGATGTGAGGTAGGGACTGTTCATCTTATTTTCCAATAGGTGACCATTCTATTTGCCAACCTTCATGCCTATTTGGATAACATGAAGTCAACTTGGGAATTGCTTTCATCTCGAACAGAGTACTATATCCGTGTGATCAAGGGAATGCTCCGATCTCTTGGAACTGAAATTCGTAACGGGAACGGACTATCAATTGGGAGCTGACTACACATTGGATATGTACCGGTTATCTTCTCTAGTGACTGAACACGATGCTATCAAGGCCGGAGCAGAAGTTGTGAAGCAAGTTGCCAATCCCAAGATTAGTGGTATTCTGTATCCTGAATTGCAGGCTCTGGATGAGGAGTATCTTCATGTGGATGCCCAGTTCGGAGGAACCGATCAACGAAAGATCTTCATGTTTGCAAAGAAGTATTTGCCAAAGATTGGTTATGCTTCTCGTATTCATTTGATGAATGTGATGGTTCCGGGTCTTGTAGGAGAGAAGATGAGTTCTTCGGATGAGAACAGCAAGATTGATCTTATTGACGGTCCCAAGGTTGTTCAACGAAAGATCCGTACAGCCTTCTGTGAACCTGGAAATGTCGAGAAGAATGGAGTGTTGTCGTTTGCCAAGATGGTTTTGTTCAACATTGTGGAGTTGCCTTATGTGGTGGATCGTCCTGAGAAGTACGGAGGAAAACAGATGTTCAACACACCTGAAGAGCTGGAGGAGGCCTTCTTGAAGCAAGAGCTGAGTCCTCAGGATCTGAAAGAGTCGGTTGCATTCTATTTGAATCAGTTGCTGGATCCCATTCGCGAGGACTTCAAGGACCAGGCTTCAATGGATCTGGTGTTCAAGGCATATGGAACCAAACTGACAAATCCTAATGCTGAGAAGACAAGTAAGTGTGAAGATGGAAGTATGAGACATAGCTGGAACTGTTCCTACTGTGTGTCGACTGTGTTTCAAGGTAGGAAAGATTACCAAGATCTGGCCAATGGAAGGGAAGGACGATATCTTCTGTGAGGAGATTGATGTAGGCGAGGAGAAACCTCGTTCAGTGATGTCAGGGTTGCGAAAGTTCTTCACAGAGGACCAATTACTCCATCGCAAGGTGGTCATGATCACCAATCTCAAACCTCGACGTGTAGGTTCTTTCGTGTCTGAGGGAATGGTGATCTGTGCTGAGAACGAGGATCATTCGGTTGTTGAGTTGGTGGAGCCTCCTGAAGGAGCACTTGTGGGAGAGGTCATTCAGTTTGATGGATTGCCTGCTGTGGTGCCAGACGAGGAAGTGAATCCAAATAGAAAGACATCTCCTTGGGGTAAATGTGCTGATTCACTAAGAGTCACTGGAGAGGGAGTAGCTGCTTTCCAGGACAATGCGTTTATCACATCGGCTGGAAAGTGTACAGTGAAATCATTGAAGGA
>NW_014568738.1:0-1504 GCF_000743755.1 Blastocystis sp. subtype 4
CCTCAAGTAGTTGAAATCCCTAATCCTACTAGTGAGAATAAGGAATAGTCCTGTTTGTTGATACAACCACAAAGAGAAGTTCAAACTAACTGATACAGTTCCTGGGATGGAGAAGAGTGGATAGAACAGATCAACTGACACTATTCCATGATTTGGAATCGTTTACAGAGATGAGATCTTTGATCACACAGTTCTTTCTTGTTGTTCATTATGATTGGTTTCACAAACACAGAATGATACAATCATTCATAAGGTTCAGTTTTCTCATTACGACAAGAGAAGCATAAGTGTTCAATCTATCACCCATCTCCCAGTTCCAAGTGAAACGACATTGATTCACTTCCTTCTGATTACTCATATCATAGTATCTCAGATTATCAGAATTCGTAGTAGAAAACATTGTATCATATGATACTGATACTGCATAGCACGAATACTCACTCCAGTCTCATTCTCAATGCACTATCGAATCCATTATTGAACTCATTGTAAGCATTACTGTTGAGTTCATTTCAGCCAGTTTAGGGAAATTCATCTTACCAGTACACATCGTATCAAGATTTGAAACATGATAGATATCATAGACTCAATATTTGTTGAAACCTCTTGAGAAGCGGCTTTGTGACCAGTTACTTGGAAGAGTTCAAGACTCTTGAAGTATCTCTTATCACGATTTTCAATCATCATTGAATCAATGTGTTGAATCCTTCCATTTTGAAAGAATCATCTCCAAATACAATTGAGAAGGACGAATGAATTCAGAAAGAGAGATGAGAGGAATAGCAAGAGTAGCATCAACATATCTCACAATCTTGTAATCAGAATAGAAGTACATATCAATAGGAGCTGGATTTCTTTCAATCTGAGCAGCAAGAGAATCATGGAATAACTGAACAGTAGGCTGAGTCATTCCAGAAAGAGCAAGAATTCGAGTGTGTTTGAGATTCTTAGTAGGATAAGCATCTCTCCCAACATGATAGCCTTAGGCTTCTTAGTAAGTGAATATGAAGTACTACCAAAATCAGGATCATATGAATAGATAAGCAATAGAAAGAGGTGTTTGTGTGACTTACATTATTGATTTGATCAATATTCATTTTTGAAGTATGTCAGATAGTTAATCTGGAATTGTGAGATACACTCTGTTATTCTAGATTTGTATCATCAACACCAGTTATTCAGTACTTGCCATAACTGATTAGAAACAAAGAGTTGAAATGACAGATTCCAGATAGAATACAATAATCATACTGATACAGAAGAGAGTTTGGAAGATTGACCTGAATCAACAGAGACCATCGTTGATAGTGTTGATACTAATATGAGATTAGACATTTTGACCTCAGATAGGTCTGGAGATGGAATCCGTATAGAATTCCTTATAACCGTTACTTCATCCTTTGATTTCTTTGGTAGAGTATGTTTCTTCTTCTTTGATAGAATGATGAGAATGATGATGATTAGAATAATGAGAATGATAAGAATAGAAAGAGAGATGAGAATG
>NW_014568737.1:0-1543 GCF_000743755.1 Blastocystis sp. subtype 4
TCCAAAGATGATCCATTCTCTATTTCTCCTACTGTCATTGGAGATGATTTATCATTCTCTATCTCATCAGGATCTCTTCCTACTGGTTTGTCTCTCAATCCTTCAACTGGAGTCATCTCTGGGATTCCTTCTCAATCAGTATCATCTCAATCAGTTACAATCATAGCATTCAATGAAGTAAGTAATCAGACCTTCCCTCTTTCATTCACTGTTCTTCAATCCATCACTTCATTCTCTTATCCTAAATCTTCATTATTTCTATCTATTGGCGAATCATTCTCTATCTCTCCTACTGTTGATGGAGATCAACTCTCATTCTCAATCATATCAGGATCTCTTCCTACTGGTTTGTCTCTCAATTCAACAACTGGAATGATATCAGGAATTCCTTCTCAATTCATCATATCTCAATCAGTTACTATCAAAGCATTCAATGATGTGAGTAATGATAAATCATTCTCTCTTTCATTCACTGTTATCACATCTCTCACTTCATTCTCTTATCCTAAGGATTCATACACCATTGCCCTTGGAGAATCCTATTCTGTTTCACCGAGCATTCAGGGAACCAGTCCTTCATTCTCTATCATATCAGGATCTCTTCCTACTGGTCTATCCCTCAATCCTTCAACTGGAATCATCTCTGGAATTCCTTCTCAATTTGTCCTATCTCAATCAGTCACTATCGAAGCATTGAATGCAGTGAGTAATCAGACCTTCCCTCTTTCATTCACTGTTCTTCAATCTATCTCTCTATTTGCATATCCTGAGTCTACGTATGTTCTATCTACTGGTGAATCATTCTCTACTATTCCTTCTGTGAATGGATATGAGCCTTCATTCTCTATCATATCAGGATCTCTTCCTACTGGTTTGTCTCTCAATTCGACAACTGGAGTGATAGATGGAATTCCTTCTGAGTTTGTCTTATCTCAATCAGTCACAATCAAAGCCTCAAATGATGTGAATGATAAACCTGTCACACTCATATTCAAGGTGCTCACTCCTATCACTTCATTCTCTTATCCTACGTATGTTCTATCAAGGAATGATCCATTCTCTATTTCTCCTACTGTTGATGGATATGAACCTTCTTTTTCCATTATCTCTGGATCTCTTCCTACTGGTCTCTTCATGGATTCTTCAACTGGAATGATATCAGGAATTCCTTCTCGATTTGTCTTATCTCGATCAGTTACAATCAAAGCATTCAATGAAGTAAGTAATCAGACCTTCCCTCTTTCATTCAAGGTGCTCACTCGCATCACTTCATTCTCTTATCCTGATTCTACGTATGTTCTATCAAGGAATGATCCATTCTCTATCTCTCCTTCAATCAATGGAGATGATTTATCATTCTCTACCTCATCAGGATCTCTTCCTACTGGTTTGTCTCTCAATTCAACAACTGGAATGATATCAGGAATTCCTTCTCAATTCATCATATCTCAATCAGTCACAATCAAAGCCTCAAATGATGTGAATGATAAACCTGTCACACTCATATTCAAGGTGCTCACTCCTATCACTTCATTCTCTTATC
>NW_014568736.1:0-1497 GCF_000743755.1 Blastocystis sp. subtype 4
GATACATGAAGTGTAGTAGAAGGGATAATGATTTCTATTGTGATTATCATACAATCAACATTACTCCATATATTGATCACAATCAGAAGAACACTTGAGGGAATAATGAGACAGATAGAGAGAATAACCCTGATGTGTACATTCATAACTCACTGGAGGAGATGGTGTAGCAGGAATTGATGTTGTAGGAGCAACTATTGTAGGAACAGGTGTTGTAGGCAACATTGTTGTAGGAACAGATGTTGTAGGCAATACAGTAGTAGGAACAGTTGTTGTAGGAGCAACTGTAGTAGGAACAGATGTTGAAGGCAATACTGTAGTAGGAGTAACTGTTGTAGGAGCAGTTGTTGTAGGAACAACTGTAGTAGGAGCAACTGTAGTAGGAACAGATGTTGTAGGAACAGATGTTGTAGGAACAACTGTAGTAGGAGCAACTGTAGTAGGAACAGATGTTGTAGGAACAACTGTAGTAGGAGCAGTTGTAGTAGGAACAGTTGTTGTAGGAACAGATGCTGAAGGCAATACTGTAGTAGGAGTAACTGTTGTAGGAGCAACTGTAGTAGGGGCAACAGTTGTAGGAGTAACTGTTGTAGGCAACACAGTAGTAGGAGCAGTTGTTGTAGGAGCAACTGTAGTAGGAACAGTTGTTGTAGGCAACATTGTAGTAGGGGCAACAGTTGTAGGAGTAACTGTTGTAGGCAATACTGTAGTAGGAGCAGTTGTGGTAGGAACAATTGTTGTAGGCACAGTTGTGGTTGGCAATTCAGTTGTAGGCACAGTCGTTGTAGGTAATTCAGTTGTAGGAGGAACTGTGGTTGGAAGATCATTGTATCTGGGATCCTTGCAATAGGCCATATGAACAGAATTCAATGGGGTTATAGTTGAACCAATGATTTGCCATTGATATCTGCGGAATCCAGTCAGAGCCATAGGAACAGGAATTTGAGGCTTTGTTCGAGAAGTCACAGTAAGGTTGGTGTTATTATAGATTGTCACTGGCTCTTCATTACTATAGTATCCATTAATCTCTAAACCCCATGAATCGATTGTCCTTGTTCTAATAATGTTGAATGAGTTCCATTTGCTTCCTTCCAGATTCTCAACAGTCCATTCGATATAGGTTCCAATCGTATTGGGCAGTACACCATAAGTATAAGGATCCAAATCCATGATATCAGAAAGAGTACCTGAAGTGGGATTCGTAGAAGTGAGAGAAGAATAAGAATCAACAACAGTAGAACAGTCTTCAACTCCAAATACTCCAGTAGCATCAAACACAACAGGATCAGAAGAAGAACCAAACTGAATACATTACTACCTTCCTGAATTCCAGCTGTTGCCAGAATCACATGGAACTTTGAGAACACACTAGCATCATGAACAGCAAGAGATTCTGTTTTGGAATCGAAATCATCTTCAAGATTGAATCGAGCAACCAGATTTCCATTCAGATAGGCAGCCACTCCTCCAGAATACTTCACTCGAACATTCAACACT
>NW_014568735.1:0-1495 GCF_000743755.1 Blastocystis sp. subtype 4
TGGAGAAATGGAGTGATTGGAGATTTGTCGACTTCATCCACTGTTGACAATTCATATACTGATTTGAAGTACTATGTTGTGACTCTTCCAGGCAAACAAGCTGAGACAAGTGAAGTGACGAGTCCAGTGACATTCCTTCAATCTGGAAGTAACACAATTGCTATTGCCATTGTTGCTATTGATGATACTCAACTCACATCCTATTTCGATGCCGTTGTTCGTTTGATGTCATCGTATTCTGAATCTCATATCTGGGAATTCAAAGCCACAAACACTGGATTCACTGCTTCACCTGAATGGGTTTTGGATATGTATTCTGATACTAACTTCTATTCGGACTATTGTGGGAAAAACACTTTGACAATAACATTTTCCAATGATCGTCGTGAATGGATTAGTGCTGTAGAGATCCAAAACTCTTATTCTGCGCCTGGATATTTGAATCAAGTTGGTCAGTTCTATTTGTTTGCTCGTAATTCTGTTAATGATACTTGGACTCTTCTAACACATGTGACTGGTCTCACTTATTCTACCATAGCTCAGAGACGACGAATCTACTTCCCTAATAACGTTCCTAATTCAAGTTTGAGAACTTTACTACTGGTATACCAGGTGTATGTCTTTGGGAGATTCAATCTCTGGATCTGTATACTGCGAATGTGATGATTGATATTCCTGACTTCACCTATGATGCTTCAGTCATTGTGTACAAAGGTGTGGTGATGACTCCAGTGGCTCCTCAGAACACGGATGATTATCTCAATTTCCGCATCTCTCCTTCTCTTCCTGATGGTATTGTGTTGGATCCTAACACTGGTTGGATCTCAGGTACTCCTACTGTTGTGAGTGATCACACAACCTACACCATCACTGCTACAAAGGTGATTGGAGGAGAAGCACATGCCACTATGACACTTACTGTAATGACTTGCTCTGGAGACAGAGCTATGATGACAGCTCGTTTCCATTCTGATTCTTCCCCTTTTATGAATTCATGGAAGCTGTTCCAAGGAAAGGGAACTTCGGGAACTATGGTACAACAAGCCTATTCTTTCCCCTTGAAAAATGATTACTTCTATGTTGATTTCTGTTTGGAGAATGGATTCTACACGCTCCAAGGAGCTAATTCGTGGGGAGAAGGATGGAGAGCGGGAACTGGTTACACTCTGACTGTTGATGATGGTGCGATGGAGTTTGATATCATGACGATGAAGGGAGAGGATTATTCACCTGTGTATGTGACTTCCATGTTCTCAACCTATTATCCTTTCCAGATTGAATACACAGATTGGAAGGTGATGCAGAGTGATGATGAAATAAGTGGTTGGAAGACTGTCAGTTTCGATGATTCCACTTGGAACACATACAAGGCTGCTGATATTCCTACTACTGACTACGTCACAACATATATCCGAAAGAGTTTCACAATGAGTGGAGTGAATGATTACCAAGTGTTGAATGTTCGAGTGAAGTATTCTGGAGGAGTGGCTGCCTA
>NW_014568734.1:0-2287 GCF_000743755.1 Blastocystis sp. subtype 4
AAGAATCCTTCAGAATCATATTCTCTTCAAACCAGTTGTTCAAGAGATAATCAGTGAGAATGAGAATACATTCAAGAGTTATTCCTTGTGTATACATATTCGAACTCAAGGTCCTAGCTTTCTTCGTTATGATGATCTACCAAATGTCATTCGATGTATTGATGATCATCAACTCAATACTTCCAATGTATTTGTATGCAGTGATAATTCCGTATTCCAGTCAACTCTTGGGAGGATGATTTCCAATACATCTAAGATATCTTATGAAAATGCAGGGGGAAAGAGGGGTTTCAACACTTTGAATAGAGGAGGACAAGCAGTATTGTTTGCAGAGATGAAACTCCTATCAATGTGTCAAACCTATTTAGGTACTTATCATAGTACTTGGTCATATACGAATGCTCTCCTTAGTAATGGAAGGAGATTGTTTATTGGACACAATTCTAGTTGTTCCAATACTGTGTCATTTTGATTGGTTCTGGTGCTTGTAAGAATCATTGTTTGATCATTATCAAACAAATCTTTGATCAGTATACAAGCATCTTTAGAATACAATAGTGGAATAGGTGAATCGTACTACTGATCTATATCACGAAGACAATCTTCATTCTCTGATGGATAATCATATGGATATGCTTCAAATAGAGTTCATTATGGATCTTATCTGTATGGAACTGCTAATCTATTCAAGACTTACGATAAGGATTATCACAAAGGCAACAATACGGAATTTGATCTTAATGGTTGACATCCAATTGAAGACTGAAAAGAGAGGATACTCAGACACTTGAAGATGCCATTTAACTCAATCTCATCAATACCACAAATATCACCATTCCTATTAACAATCCACATACTACAATCAACTTCAATAATGATATTCAACTCCTAACAACAGTTATATCACTAGACTATCTGTTCTGGCAGATGCCAAAATACACAATATCACATCCACTCAGATTGTTGTTATTGATGGTGCTCAAATCATATTCAATCCAGGAACTATTAGATTCAAGGTTGTAAACACATCTGTACACAGATTAGAAGTATTCTATCAACGCATTTGTAGAAAGGGTGTTCGATATTGTGATGGAACAACCAACTACACATTCAATAGTACAGAGAACTTTGTACATTTAGATTCTCCAATCTCTATCAGAACCAATATCAACATTGAATCAACACAACAAGTATTCTCAAATGATTATTCAATTGCTGCTGGTGATTATTCATTTGATGTTCTTGCTAAAGGAATCATAGATAATGTGAATTCATGTATGGCAAAACAATGTTGTCTGGTAGTGCAAACAAGATGTTATACAAAGTGGATTTGGTTGTATCAGAAGCAGTGATACAGTTTAATGATGGATGTGGTGGATCATTCCTGAACTTTATCAATCTACCTCAAGTGGTTACAGAAGGGTTTATCATGGGAGTATTTGTAGGAAATGGATGGTTAACTGGTTCATTAACAGTTCCTGCAGGAACTCAATTCACATTCATCAGACAAGAAGAGGAAGAATCAGGTGTTGAACCACATGTGTTTACCTTAACTCAGACCTCTACATGTACAAATGGTGGAGCTTCCTCTGGATTACTTAGTCAAATCAGAGGGTTAATTGGTAGTTACTATAATAGCATTGGTGGTGATTTAGCATTCACTTCATTTCTGATTTATGGTAAAGCTCATTGTTCATCTATTCGAGCTGGAGGATCATATGGTGTTTCCAAATTTGGAAGAGCAGGAGAAGGAAATCCTGAATTGTTGGATTATGTAACACTACCAGAAACATTCCTTTCTTCAGAATGGTATGTATTCAACAAAGTGAATCCCACATTCACACTTCCTAAAGGATACTATACTCAAGAAGAGGAATGTTCATATGTCAAATCAAGTGTTGAATCTTTGAATGTGTGGGATAAAGTGATTGATAAACCATGTTGGAGTACTGTATTAGAAAGAAGGATTCAAAGGATTACAGGTGCTACATGCTGTTCATTGACATCTCATAATCCATTGTGGTTAGTATGTAAACCTAGTGGATCAGTATTCAATACTGGATTGTATACAAATGTGAATCTTCATTTCATAGATCCAAATGAAGATATCAGTATGTATACTAATCAAATTGATTACACAGGACCAGATGGGACATCTTGGATGGTTGGATTCACATCTCAACCTACTACACAAGAAGATTGTGTTGAACAGATGAATGCGATGTTTGCAAGCAAGGGATTAGCGATCTCATGGAAGAAACAAGAAACATGTTACTCAATTGTAGCT
>NW_014568733.1:0-1483 GCF_000743755.1 Blastocystis sp. subtype 4
TACTAGTTGTGTTGAATCTCTGATTATTGATGATCATTTCAATCCTGATATATCATCATTGATACTGAACTATTCATTGATATCATTGAAACGAATTGACATTGGACATGATTGTTTTGAGAATGTGAGTCGATTTGAGATTGATGAATTGAATGAATTGGAGACTATCATCATCGGACAGAAGAGTTTCAAACTCGATGATGATGATACTGGAGAATGTTTGATAATGAATTGTGATCATTTGAAACACATCAACATTGATAGGAAGTCATTCAAGTATTATGAATCATTTGAATGTAAGAATCTTCCTTCTCTCATTTCTATTCAATTGGATGATAAAGCGTTCTATAGGTGTCAACGGATAGAATTTGATAGTATGAATGATTGAATGAATGATGAATGAGATCTTATTCGACTTGAATCCATCATTCTTGGATATGAGGCTCTATATGGTGATGAAGATACTATTAAATGGAATGAATTGATAATGAAGAGTATGAATGAAATGATGATTGATTGATTAGATCTTCCTTCTCTATCAATGATCAAAGGAGATGGCTACAATTTCTTCCAAATAGGGAAAGTACAATTGGATAGTAATGATTGATGATTGAATTTGAACTAGATATTCCATCACTGAGTGAAGAAGGAATTAAGATGAGATATGAGGGATTCGAGAATGTGAATGTATTGACCAGTGCGAGTATGATTGGCTTATTGTTAATGAATGAGATGCTGATTGTCTTGATAGATTCATTCGGCAGCAAAGTGAGTATCTACTGGTGATAGATGAAGAATACGATTCTAGTAAAGCAAAACGGTTTGAATATGCAAATGCACATGATTTGAATGTGTTCGATGCTAACAGCCTGAAAGGAATTGAGAGACTAGAGATTGGTGGTGATTGCTTTATAAAAGTGAATCGATTTGAGATTGATGGATTGAATGAATTGAAGAGTGTGATGATTGGAAGAGAGAGCTTCAATCGCAATGAAGAGAATAGAAAAGGAAGCAAATGTTTGATAATGAATTGTGATCAATTGAGTGAAATCCACTTTGGATTCAGTTCATTCTATTGGTATGAATCATTTGAATGTAAGAATCTTCCTTCTCTGATATCTATTCTATTGGATGGTTATTCATTCTATGCTTGTCATTTGATAGTATTTGATAGTATGAATGATTGAATGAATGATGAATGAGATCTGATTCGACTTCAATCCATCATTCTTGGATATGATGCTCTTGAAGGAGATAGCAATGTATTCGGATGAATTGATAATGAAGAGTATGAATGATGGTGATGATTGATTGATGAGATCTGCCTTCTCTATCTATATTCAAAGGATCTGGCTACAATTTCAGATGGATAGATAAAGTGATCTTGGATAGTAATGATTGATGATTGAATTTGAATTAGACATTCCATCACTTACTGATGAAGGAATACAGATAGATGACGATTCATTTAAGAGAGTGAGAG
>NW_014568732.1:0-1474 GCF_000743755.1 Blastocystis sp. subtype 4
CGATATCATCTGGAAATGATTTCTTATCTATATCAATGACTGCATGAGATTCACCAGCTGGTATAACAGCACTTATCACTAATTGACTCAATGGCAGACATTTTTCATTTACAACTCGATTCGAATGTTTCATCTTCAACAGTATTCAAGCATCTGGCTTGAGGATCATCAGTAATCATTGTAGTAATCAGATTGTTGTTCTGATTGACAATCTTAAGATCAAATGTTTGTACAAGTGAAAAATGTACTCGAATCACTTGTCTGTTTCTAGTGATATCAATGATATTTGTTCCTCTACCTTCTTGTTCATATTCTGTTTTTGTTAGACCCAGAATATCCATGATATCAGGTGCTTGAGAGAAATCAACTGAACAACTGGAATCAATATGAATACAACCATACTAGTAGCAGCATTGGATAATGAGAATGATGTATATTGCATTTGATTGAACATAGCAATGATGTGAGATGGAGTATTGTATCGTTTATCAAACACTAAGATTCTCCTTAGTATTAGAGAGTATTGGATTGATTGATGTTTGAATAGAGCATCTGAAGGTGTGAATAGTACTATCATCATTGTAATGAATGGATTATTGAATCGATAAGAACTGTAGCGGTGAGTGATCCATTCGATGGTTAAGCTTGAATGATGAATGATTATTGAGTAGTGCATTTACTTTATCGACACAATTCTTGTTGTTAATCACCTAACAATTTGTCTCGAAATGGTAAAGTGAGCCTTCTATTTTGATTACTTATTTCGAAAGTAACCCTGTATAGCTACCCAGAGTTGGAGGCCTATGTTGATGATGGTTCGTCTGCCTCCAATATGTATGTGATATACGTCAAAACCCTACTACTCACTCTTATGGTTACTAATACAGTAAGATAATTAGGATTCAAGAAATCTTTGGAAGCAGTAATATCCTTCTACCAAACTAACTACCCTCTGATAGCAATTGGTTGAATGTTTATATGTAATGAATGAATTGTTCATATGAAGAAATAATGCTGTAGTATATGGATATGTTACCCAGGATCGTGTGAATGGTCTGTACACTGAGCAGTAGTTGATTCTTGTACTGTTATGTAGTGATTATGATAGTTGGAATTAGGGTTTTGAAGAGTTTCATATTCGCATTTTCGTCATCATATGTTACTAATGGTAGAACAAAAAGTTAGATAAACAAACTTCCCACAGACTAGTAACAATGAAATGATACAAAAGAGAGGAAACTACAACCTGGAATAGACAGAAATGGTTGTCAAATACTATCAACTAAAACAATATTTGACAATTTGCCAGTATATGCGTCGGGAGAAGAATTCGCAGATATATCTTCCTCTTCTGACTTCTGTGAAGATAAATGTCTCTTCTTTGATAGAATGATGAGAATGATGATGATTAGAATAATGAGAATGATAAGAATAGAAAGAGAGATGAGAATGATAGTGAGAGTGGATAGAGCAT
>NW_014568731.1:0-1473 GCF_000743755.1 Blastocystis sp. subtype 4
TAGTTCTATTCATCAACGAATCTATCGAGTCACTCATTCTCCTGCTATTCATTTCAATCTCACAACAAGATCATGTAATCAGTTTTAGTACTTTCTATTGTTTATTAATATGAAGTTCATAACAATCATTAGTAATAGAGGTTAAAAGAGTTGATGAGATATTTCTAACCTATTATGTTATCATTAGAATTCCATGTTTCAATCTTTCCAACTTCTGTTTCTATTCCTAGCTGTATTCCTTCTAACTCTTTGGATATCGTTAGGATTTCAAAAGTGTAATGATGAACTGAGTTTTGATTCAGTACATATTATTCATCGATCATCAAGTCATCTTCTCTTCGTCACTCCAGATATTCATTGGGGTACAAGTAATGACCTGGCACTATCATTTCATTCCTTTGGTCATTCACTCTCTTTAACAGTAAGTGTTCTCTTCCTCGTTATTCTCCTCTCTACAATACTTCGATTACACCAGAACAGTATCTTCATTCAAACAATCATCAAGGAGAGGTGATTATTCCCAACAATACAATATGTGCTTTATCCAATTGCAAGGCATTCAATATGAGATATGTGGAGTTATTATGGTCTCTCTTTGAGAATGATTCATTGTTTAAGCAAGTGGATGCAGTCATATGCGTGTTCTATCCTTCTCATTGTCAGAACTATTTTGCCTTCAATAAGACAACCATATTCATTTTAGCACATCGTTTTACCATCAAACGATGTAATGAAAGAGATATTCAGAGGCCTGAGGCCAAGCGTGCACAGCGGAGGCAGCGGTGCAAGCGCCGCACCTCCTTGTGCTGACGCAATAATTGTATGCTAAATGGTAAAGAAAATGGTCAAATGGTGTGAACAAAGTTAACACAAACTTTCTAACACTAAAAGATGGTACAGCAAACAGGGTGACGAACAACCACCAAATGTGTGACCGAAATATGGGTTAATTTGTTGTTCATATAACTGGATAGAAACACGGAAAGATGGATGGAGTGATGGATGACTGCACCAAAATGACTCAATATGGGGAAATGGAAAATCGACAAAATCAACCCGTCACCTTTCCTTAATAATCTAGCTAAAACATCTATATAATCTAGCCAAATCATAGGGAAGAGTGACGGAGTGACGGGTAAGTAGTAGGTAATTGACGTATGTTACGTATTCTTTCAAACAGACAAACCGTCGCAAACATGGGCCTCCAACCCTGGGTAGCTATACACGCTTAACCCTACCAGACAAAATCGCCAGTAAAATGCAGACAAAAAGGCCCGCAGACATTTTGATCATAATTTGGAAACATATCCAACCCATTTCAACTCAAATCATGGGTATGAATATAGCACAAATTCTTTGTTGTTTGTTTTATCACAATGAAAGATTTTGACATTAATAAACAGTATGAGATTTCCTAATGATATGATTCAACGATACATTTCAGAAATGATAAGTCACCTATTCACAAACTAT
>NW_014568730.1:0-1472 GCF_000743755.1 Blastocystis sp. subtype 4
TTCGTTGATATTGAGAAAAGAAAGAATGCAATAGCCGGGAATCGAACCCGGGCCTGATCCGTGGCAGGGACCTATCTTACCACTTGACTACTATTGCTTTATCTAGTTCCTCATCGTTATTTATATTAAGATAATATAGTCTTGTCTTGTTGTTTTTGTGTAATTATGAATGAAGGTGAACAATTAAAGCAACAGACTAGGAGCAACTGGTTTATTAACCTTCTTCTGCTTCTTTTCGTAGTTTGTATTTTTAGGTTACTTCTCTATTTCGTTTTTATTCCTAGTCTATATTTCTGGTTTTGCAAAAATATTAAAGTGAAGGAGGTAGTGTCATACTCTTTTACTTGATTGTTTAGAATGCTATAGTGTCGTCGTTCGTTTCCACTTTTTCGGATTGTGAGAGTTCGAACCAGCTTTCTAAAGGTCACTCTTTTCGAGTCGCATATGATATGGAGAGGGAGTATCATTTTGTTCAGCATAATGTAGATATGGAAATGAGGCGCAATAATGGAATTTATGGATTCCATCTGTGAGGATATTTAGTTTTTGCTTGACCTCTTTGTTGTCACAATTGATTATGAGTATTACTTATTTTCCTTGTTTTGCTATTGCTGAGAGTGTATAGCTTGTTATGTTTCCTTATCGATAGAATCGGGTAGTCTTCACTTGTTCTTCTATTGTATCCATTGAGTCCCTCTTTGAATTGTGTATCTATAATTACTTTTCAGGATTAAACAGACTATGTATTTGAATCTTTTTTTCTTTATACTGAGCTGAGAATAGTAAACAGGATACATCCTCATCGGGTTCGTTGACTTGCATTGCTAATTACCAATTGTATCACATGTAACGAAGCATTCTCTTTATTTTGACTAGATATGCCTATACTGCATCTGAGAAACATATTCTTTTCATTACCACGGCCATAACTATCAGCGATTCTAGTCTCATTGAGGTTGTCTCATTCTACCATTCTGATATTTAGATGTTGAAGACACTGTATTCTACCTATATCGATTATCAGTTGAAACCGAGTATAAAGTCTCGATCTCCAGATGATTTTGGTAACCCAAGTCTTTTCAATGGTGTACACTCCTTTGTATGTATGCTTATGTAGATATCTGAACAATTGAAACAGTACGAGAAGAGTATGTCCTTCTAAAACGGTATGTTAGATACCCATATGACCTAACGTGGATAGAAAAGTGATTTTCTTTGTTGTTTGTTGAAAGAGTTGCATTTGATTGTTTCTGAGTTGTCACTATGAATGTATTTTCTATATTTGGGTTTGATTTAGTTCACTTCCAGTCCTTCAAAGAACTCAGAAACGTCAGATTACCTCCCAGCCATTCTACCAACATCTAAGGTATCTGATGTCTTTATAAACTATAATCAAATAGTTATTGATGATGAAACGGGCCGAAAGTGCTCTTACTAGTCGCCAATCGGAGCTTGACAAACACGAATATCGG
>NW_014568729.1:0-2423 GCF_000743755.1 Blastocystis sp. subtype 4
TATTCGAAGTCCCAATTATTTGGGAGAAGTGATGATTTACTCTTCATATGGTCTGGTGGCCAATGTATTCATTAGATATTCGATCAATTCGTAGCATTGGATTCCGTGGATAATTCTGATATATGTTTGGGTTAGTGTTTTTGCGACACGTATTATCACAAAAGAAAAGCGAATGGAACGGTATGAATGAATGGGAAGGTGAATATCAGATATCCTGAATGGAAGGAGTATAAGAAGAGAACGAATTGTATAGTACCTCTCAAGTTCTTTTATCACTTATTCGAGAAGAAGAAGAGTGAATGAAGTGTTTGTTCAATAACAGAGTATTGGGATATTGCATATTTGAAAGTGGATTGTTGTGAATCGGTCTGATATGTTGAGTTCATAAACAAAGAGAATATCAACAAGGCTCAGTCTCATTGTTAGGATAACAATGTATCACCCATCTCCCAGTTCCAAGTGAAACGACATTGATCAATATCTCTCTCATTAGTCATATCATAATACCAGTAGTTGTTAGCATACGTAGTAGAACACATTGGAGAATATATAACAGTCAGTTGCATAGCACGAATACTCACTCCAGTCTCAGCTCGATCACAAGCATTTCTCAAAGCAACATCAAATCCATCATTGTACTCTTTGTAAGCATTACCGTTGAAGTTCATCTGAGTCAATTTAGGGAAATTCTCCTTATCAGTACATATTGTATAAAGATTTAAAACGATGTTATCTATTACCTCCGTGACATTTGTTGTAGCCTCATGAGAAGCAGCTTTGTGACCAGTCACTTGCAAGAATTCAAGATTCTTGAAGTATCCCTTATCACGATTATCAACCATCCATTGAATCAATGTGTTCCCATCTGAAAAGTACCATCTCCAAATACAATTCGAGAAGGACGAGTGAATTCAGAAAGAGAGATGAGAGGAATAGCAAGAGTAGCATCAACATATCTCCCAAGTTTGTAATCAGAATAGAAGTACATATCAATAGGAGATGGATTCTTCTTAGTTTGAGCAGCAAGAGATGTACGGAACAGCTCAACAGAAGGCTGAGTCATTCCAGAAAGAGCAAGAACTCGAGTGTGCTTAAGAGCCTTAGTAGGGAAAGCATCTCTCACAGCCAGATATCTCCTCAGGACTTCAATATCAGAAATGATCTGATCAAAACAAGTGGTATTGGATTCATAATTGGTATTGTCTCCAAGAATGAAAGGATCATAAACAGGGAACCATGGTTCAGGAGTAGGAGTGACAGTGGGAGTAGGAGTAGGAGTGGGAGTAGGAGTAGGAGTAGGAGGTAGAGTAGGAGGTAGAGTAGGAGGTTCAGTAGGAGGTTCAGTAGGAGGCTCAGTAGGATTCACAATTTCAACTTCAACTGTTGTAGTTTCCTCAATCTTCTTCTTCAATTGTTCAGCTAATTGCATATCCATTTCACTTCCACTTGTTGTCAATCTCACAACAGAACTCAATGTGTTATTACCAATCTCAATCACATCAGCACTTCCACTTCCAATATCTAATCATCAAATCATTCTATCATCACTCACTCACCAATATCAGTTCTTCTGTCTTACCAAAACTTCCTTCTTCTAATGTGATGTTCTTCACAACAGGCAATTCACTCAGATTGATCACAGTCACATTCGGGAATGAACCCTTTCCAAACACTGTCTCTTCCAAACTATTCTTCATCACAATCTCTTTCACTCCAGAGAATGAAGGAAGATCATCAACACTAACAGATGAATTCCCACTCTTTGAATAGGCGATATTGGCAATCATTTGTTTTGGATTGTTCATGAGATTGTATGTATTGAAATAGACAAATGAACTCTTATCAATCTTTGTTGAGATCAATTTGGGTTGATCAATCATTACGAATTGTTGAGCCTTTGCTCCATATTGTGATTCCTTGTCTGTTCCTTGGAAACACTTCTTACCAATCTCNACTTCTTTGATCATCTTCGAATCGATTGAGAATACAGATCCTGATTGACACACTTTGTTACCCAGTTTCATGACTTCGAGATTGGGTGTTCCATTTGTGACAAATGAAGAAGTGGATTGGAAAGGAGCACCCTTCTCTCCCTTCTCTCCTTCAATCTCAATCATCTTCAGATTCTGTAGATTTGACATCTCGATATTCTTGATCTGTGTGAATGATCCAGCTGGAATCTTCATCTCTTGTAACATTCCATTGTTCTTCAGAGTCAACTTTGGGAAGTCGAATCCAATCTACGACCTTCAAAGGAACCAATTCCATTGAAACAATCCTCTCCCACTTGAATTGAATGAGCAGAGAGATCCTGAAGAATGAGAGAATGTGTGATAGGGAAGGAATGATTGTGGAAGAGAATGGTGTTCAATTGAGTCAATCCTATGAATGAATAGAGAAAGATATGATAACCAATGATAGTG
>NW_014568728.1:0-1472 GCF_000743755.1 Blastocystis sp. subtype 4
TCATTCTATCTCTTCTTCTGGTACATTTGATGGTCCTTCAAATGCATTTGATTACAGTTGGAATTATCGTGTATATATCTCTTCTTCTTCTCTTCCTGCCTATGTGATTGGTTCATTTGAAACTATCATTCCTCTTATCAATTCTATTCGATTATATACTGACTATATTCCAAGTTACTCTCCTTCTTCATTCATTGTATCAGGAAGTGATTCTGATTCTTCTTGGACTACTCTATTGACTCAATCTGGTCAGACTTATAATGCGAATTCATGGAATCAATGGTCATTGAATTCTCCTTCACAATTCAAATCAATCAAGTTCACTGTCAATTCTGTTCAATCAACTGATAGTGCCTATATCACTGAACTTCAATTCATGACTTGTAATCAACCAAGTACTCTTTCTCTTCCTCAATCCTCCCATTCATTCTTCATTTATCAACCAATTTCATTAACAATTGATATGAATGGAATCACAAACTGTATCATCTCTCCTCCTCTTCCTCAAGGACTCATTCTCAATCCTTCTTCTTGTTCTATCTCTGGATCTCTCTCATCCTCCTATTCATCTATTCATACAATCACTGCTCTATCTGGATCAAACTCTCTCATTCGTCCTGTTTCTCTCACCATCATTTCCTGTTATGAATCTCTATCCCTTCATCTCATTCATTCAACTCAATCCACTCAAGGACAAGGATTCATCATTCATAACACTCTCACAAATCAAGTATTGAAGCAAGTCTCTTCTCAAGATCAACTCTCTATTGGAGATACTCATTATGCTATCTGTACTTCAGATCCACTACAAATCACTCTCTCAAGCTCCACTGCTTATTGGTCTCCCAATTCCTATCTCTATCTCTATCAGGTTCATAATCCAGATGGAGAAGAAGAACTCTTGTTGAAGGCTCGATATGACATCTATGTTAGGAATACTCACACATTCCATATTCACAACTATCAAATCAACAGAAATCAACAATGGTATTACAAGATGAGACTCATTCCTGACGATTGGTTCAATGATGACATATCAGGATGGAGACAAGCCAATCGAGATACATATCCACAGTCCTCCAATCAGATTCAATTGTACAAGAATCTATTCAATCTCAACACTCTCGATCAAATCTCCTCAATCTCTCTCAATATCCGATATCTCTATGGATGCATAGTCTATCTCAATCATCATGAAGTCTTCAGGAATCATGTCTCTGGTCCTCTATCTCCCTCTATCTTAGCAACTCAATCCTATTCTCAACTCCTCTATCGTTCCATCACTCTTCCTCCTAGACTCGTTGATTCTGGTCAATCTACTCCTCTCCTTCAACAAGGATCCAATGTCATTGCAATTGCTATCATTGCCATCTCTTCTATCAATCACAGAGATTCTCTCTTCGATGCCTCTCTGCGATTCATTTACAATCAACCTCTCTCTCACATCTCTCCCTTCACTGTTGAGGCTTCGA
>NW_014568727.1:0-1499 GCF_000743755.1 Blastocystis sp. subtype 4
CTAGAGATGAACGAAAATCAGCTACAATGTACCAATACGTCCGTGACCGGCACTAACATGTCCTCTGGCCTTTCTGTTCTTGCTGAATCTAGTAGGCTATAAAATGGTAAGTTGAAGAGAAACAAAACAATGAAATCAGTCCAAACGACTGATTATGCACGGGAATTAACAACGAACCATTTAATAGTGGTGGTGAAATCGATTCTATGAGAAACAAGGTAAGAATGACAACCGCGGTTATCGCACAGTAACCAGAGACCAGAGGTTTTGATCAATAGACACATTAAAACCTCAGAGCAATACTTCAAGATGCGTTCCTGAACAAACATGTCAAGATCGTTACAATAGACATAATGTAAAAGGCACTTATATGACGGACTCCGGTCTATATCTCTTGAAGTCACTCTCCTGACTTCTGGGCATCACTTCTCCAATCTCCGTTAGACGCTTCAACTAAACCCTTACAAAGTCACAGACAGTCATACAGCATCCTCAATAGCTGGAGGGGCAAGTCCCTCGAGATCCATCTCCTTCGTATTGTTGTAGTCTACAAGTTAACAGTCATACATAAAAGGACCATAACGGGCAATCACCTTTGCACGAATTCCATCGCACTCTCTCACGATGATGGGAAGAATGGGATTCATGGATTTAATACTATGGTACTGCTTTTCAATGAAGTCTCTATACGATTAGGACTCGTTTCAATCATAGGAGCCTACCGAACTCCTTGGCTTCCAACAGAGTTCGCACAGTACAGAAAACGAAGCTCTTGAAGGTTCTTACCAATTCTATAACGCCACGCCATTTGAAATGATGAGTTATGAATCCAATCGGGTTAGGATTTATTGATTTAGGTGTTCAACAAGACTTGCATGTCGTTGCACACTGGAGAAAGGAGCCATTTATTGGGTTTGATGCTCATTCTCTATTAATACAATGTCAATCGTAATAAGGAACAATCAAACAAACAGTCTACAGGACAAGGTTAACCCAACAGCAGATAACACCCATGCTTCAGAGTCACACACTTATGTATGAGGCTTCTCCTTCTTTCCACGGAACAGAGCGAGGAGAGAAGTCTTGGAGACACACACCACCTTGAAACGGACTCCCGGAATATCACCAACAGCATGACCAGAACGACCGAATCCAGCAATCAGGACCTCATCGTTCTCATCCACAAAGTTCAGACAACCATCACGAGGAACGAACGCAGTGATCTTCTTTCCATTCTTGATCAACTGAACACGGACGCACTTACGAATAGCAGAGTTAGGCTGCTTAGCCTCTACTCCACTATCCATCAAACACATCCATCAAACACTTACACCTTCTCAAGAACAATTCCCTTAGCCATAGTGGCTCCTCCGAGGACATTAGCCTTAATCGAAGAGATGTTGTGTCCCTTCTTGTAAGTCTAGACAATGAGAACTATGAAAATCGCTAATCACCTTATCAGCCCATCTCTCGTTACGACGAACCACACGAAGTTTACG
>NW_014568726.1:0-1486 GCF_000743755.1 Blastocystis sp. subtype 4
CCTGAGAAGGAATTCCTGAGATGATTCCAGTAGATGAATTGAGAGATAGACCTATTGGTAGTGATCCTGATGTAATCGAGAATGATAGTTCATCTCCATCAACAGTGGGAATGATAGAGAATATATTACTCTTTGCCAGAATAAATGAAGATTGAGGATAAGAGAATGAAGAGATGGGAGTGATAACAGTGAATGAAAGAACAACAGTTTCAATTGCTGTTCCACTCACTGCTTCAATTGTGACTGATTGAGAAGAGAGTAATTGAGAAGGAGATCCAGAGATGACTCCAGTTGATGGATTGATAGATAGACCAATAGGAAGTGATCCTGAGACAATGGAGATAGTAGAGACTTTGGTGATATTGGGAGTGATAGAGAAGGATAGTCCTTGACCAATGATGAGATTGGTTTGAGGATATGAGATGAGAGATGAAATGATCTCAATTGATACAATACGGATGAGAGTTCTTGAATCAGAAATGGCAGTGATATTGTAAGAAGAGAAAGAAAGAGAAGTGAGAGTTCCAGAGATAGTACAAGTAGTACGATTGAGAATGAGTCCTTGAGGAAGAGAAGGAGTGATGTGACAGTTCATAACACCATTCATATCAATAGTGAATGAGATGGATTGATGAATGAGAAATGAATAGGAAGATGAAGGAAGAAAGATTCGACGAATGAATATACAATGATCCAACTTGACTTCACCCAATACACCTCCAGAACACTCACGATATGAATATCCACTGTAACCCTCAGGACAAGAAGAAGGAGAGATTTGACCTTCACCCACTAAAGGATAGTTGCCAATTGAAGGACACACAGATCCTGTTGGCTTACAATAGGCCATATGAACCGAGCCCAAAGTGGTTGTAGTTGAACCAGTATCAGTAACTTCCCATCGATATCTGCGGAATCCAGCCAAAGCCACAGGAACAGGAATCTGAGGCTTTGTTCGAGAAGTCACAGTCTGATCAACAGCACTCAGAATTGTAATAGTTTCCTCCTCATCATTAGGATTGGAATAAGCATAGATATCAAAGCCCAAAGAAAAAACAGTATTAGATCCAACTATGTTGAATGAATTCCATTTGCTTCCAACCAGATTCTCAACAGTCCATTCGATATAGGTTCCAATTGCATTAAGAAGTCTACCAGTAGTGTAAGGATCCAAATCCATGATTCCAGCAAGAGTACCTGAACTGGGATTCGTAGAAGTGAGAGAAGAATAAGAATCAACAACAGTAGAACAATCTTCAACTCCAAATACTCCAGTAGCATCAAACACAACAGGATCAGAAGACTGAATACATTACTACCTTCCTCAATTCCAGATGTTGAAAGAATCACATGGAACTTCGAGAACACAGTAGAATCATGATCAGTAATTGATAGACTCAAAGAATCGAAATTATCTTCAAGATTGAATCGAGCAACCAGATTTCCATTCAGATAGGCAGCCACTCCTCCAGAATACTTCACTCGA
>NW_014568725.1:0-1444 GCF_000743755.1 Blastocystis sp. subtype 4
GCAACTCAAAACACTCAATCCCATATCAAACTTATACTATTAACACCTTAAACCCACTTAGCCCTCAGAGCCAATCCTTATCCCGAAGTTACGGATCTATAATGTCTATGTAGGATGAGAAGGAAATGATTATTGGATTTCAACTGTTTTATAAAAGGGTTAGATAGTAACATCAATGAGATGATTGGTTTCTTCGATTTTTGTGGTCAAGAAGGATAATCAGCATCATAGTTGTCGCTTATTGACACTATTCATTATAGATTGAGCAGGCAAACGAACCAGATCACGAGTCTCGAACCCTAGGTATCTATATAGCGTAATTGTACGAAATATGATCAATAATTGAAGACTCACTATACTATTTCAAGCCAAAAGCCGAAACAGTGGCCTAGTAACTCGCTCAACCGTAGACTGAGCAATAAGAATAAAATTACAGCCCTACAGGCTGGTTCAAGCAGTTGAACTGTTGTTAATTGTTAACAACAGTCAACTGCCTGCGTAAGAACTAGAATAATCGTTAAAACAAATAGAATGGAATATCGTAATCAGAGAATACAACGGTATATATGAAATGGTAAAGTTACCTTTCATTTGCTTGCATCTTCCCTGTAGAGCTTCCAGGATTGGAGGCTCATGTTGGCAACGGTCCACCCTATACAAATTATGTACATGATAAGGGTCAACTACTTGCTACTAAGAGATTAACTGTAGGCCTTCAATTATATTACCACTTCATCATACCATTCATTTCTTATTGCTATTTATATCTACACTCTCATATCATATTAATTCTATTCATTTTTCATAATTGATGGAGATAACCGCATTTTCCGCTACGACATTAATTTGTTATAATCTCGTTAGTTCTTTTATGTTTGTTACCAAGATCTTGTATGATAATTTGATATGATTGTTGTTGATTGTAGTATCAATCATCTCATTCTATTCTTCACATTCTGTTTCATTCTTCATTCTACTCTCATTTCTAGTTATCCTTTTTCAATGTTCATCTAATCAAGATTATGTTAAGATCACTAAAACAACTACATATAACGCTAATCAAGAGTCATTTGAGATTGTTTCTGGTTCTTCTGTTCTATTCACTTCTCCTTCATTCTCAAACAATCAACAATATGTGTATGAAATCTGTTTGACTGCTTCTTCTAATCACATATTCACTCTTGTTATGAAATGTTCACAGAATGGTCTGTGGTCTTCAGGTACTTGGATTGAGATAGAAGGAATGAATGGAAACATTGTGTACAAGGGAATGATGACTGAAGGGAGGGTTCAAACAGAACAGTTCTCTCTATATTCTCCTATCAACAAGAATGATAGTTGGAAATACACAAACAGTGTTTCAGGCAATTGGAAGGATGTGAGTTATTCAGATGTTGATTGGAGTGATGTTGTGACAGGAAGTGCAACACAGTCAGTATCTGGA
>NW_014568724.1:0-1443 GCF_000743755.1 Blastocystis sp. subtype 4
ATGTGTTCCAAGTGGAATCATCGAAACTGACAGTATTCCAATCACTTGACACATCACTCTGTATCACCTTCCAATCTGTGTATTCAATCTGGAAAGGGAGATAGCTTGAGAATACAGTGGTCACAGTCACAGGTTTGATAACATTTCTTGGTACTTCATTGATATCCAATTCCATTTCTCCCATATCAACAGTCAGAGTATAACCAGATCCAATTGACCATCCATCTCCAAATGAATCAATCGCCTGGAATGTGTAGAAGTCATTCTGAAGACAGAAATCCAGATAATAGTACGACTGCTTCACAGGGAATCTGGTTACAGACTGAAGAGGAGTACCAGAAGTGGTTCGACCAGCAAACAGTTTCCATGAGTTTTCACTATCGAAGCTATCAGCTCGAATTCGAATCGTTATGAGACTCTGAGCACCAGAACACACATTAACACCAAGAGAGAAGGTGGTCGTATAAGAGGTTCCTGTGAACTGAGTAGCTGTCACAGTATAAGTCGTAGTAGGCGATTGGACCGTAGGAGTACCTGAGATCCATCCATTGAAGGCATCAATCACCAGACCCTGAGGCAGAGCAGGCGTAATCTCAAAATGATTGTATCCAAATGAGACACTAGGGATCAACTCAGCCATTTCGATGTTCATAAACGCGGTCACAGACTCATAAGTGAAATCTTCTACGTCTTCTAACAGATTCTCAGCATACAAATTCAGAGATTGAACTCTCCATGTGCAAGCAGCATTATTACCAGTTCCAAAGTCTTCAAATTTGAACTGATTGTAAGGAACATTGTTATTAGTGTAAATACGACGCTTCTGAGCAGCCATTGAATAAGTGAGGCCTGATACTTCCGTAATCAGAGTCCATGATTCACTATTGGAGTTACGTCCGTATAACTTGAACTGTTTAGCTCCTGAAACCGCCGTATCGTACGAGTTCTGGATTTGAACTGAACCAATCCATTCTCTTCTATCATTATTCAATGTGATAGTTAGCGAATTGGAACCACATGAACTCGAACCAATGAATGTGGCTGATGTGAGATCAAAAGGATTTGAAGCACTTCCAGTAATACCACTAATAACTCCTGAAAACTCCCAAATGTGGGCCTCAGGTCTGTTAGTCATCAAACGGACAGTCGCATCGAAGTAAGATGTCTTCTGAGTATCGAGAATGGACACAACAGCAATAGCAATGGTGTTGAGACCTTGCTTCAGGTAAGTGACTGAAGGCTGTGAGGGATCCTTTGGCACGAACTTACCAGGTAGAGTTACCACACGATACAAAAGATTTGTATACGAGTTTTCAGCTTGAGAATTGATCGACAGGTCACCTGTCACTCCATTTCTCCATGCTTCATTTCCATTCAAATACACAATCACTCCATATCTGTATCGAATCGATACAATCAATCCAGACACTTCATTCAATGAGG
>NW_014568723.1:0-1438 GCF_000743755.1 Blastocystis sp. subtype 4
ACTCTCTTCTCAATCAGTCACAATCGAAGCAATGAGTGGAACAGCAATTGAAACTGTTGTTCTTTCATTCACTGTTATCACTCCTATCACTTCATTCTCTTATCCTCAATCATCCTATATTCTATCAAGAGATGATCCTGTTTCAATCATTCCTACAGTCAATGGAGATGATCCTTCCTTCTCTATCACATCTGGATCTCTTCCTATTGGTCTATCTCTCAATCCGTCAACTGGAGTCATATCAGGAACTCCTTTTCTATCAGTATCATCTCAAACGGTTACTATCAAAGCATCAAATGAATTGAGTCATCAATCTATCTCACTCACATTCACAGTACTCGTTTCTATCTCTTCATTCTCATATCCTCAATCATCCTTTGTTCTGACAAAGAATACTCCATTTTCCATCTCTCCTTCTGTTGATGGAGATCAACTCTCATTCTCTATTTCATCAGGATCACTTCCTGTTGGACTCTCGCTCAATCCTTCAAATGGAATTATCTCAGGAAACCCTTCTCAATTTGTGTCATCTCAATCAGTTACAATCAAAGCATCAAATGAAGTGAGTGATCAATCATTCTCTATTTCATTCACTGTTCTCACTCCCATCTCTTCATTCTCATATCCTCAGACTTCCTATATCCTATCAGCTGGTGTATCATTCTCTATTACTCCCACTATCAATGGAGATGATCTATCATTCTCTATCATATCAGGATCACTTCCTTATGGATTGTCACTCAACTCTACAACAGGAGTCATATCTGGAACTCCTTCTCAATCAGTATTACCTCAACCAGTTACTATCAAAGCATTCAATGAAGTGAGTGATCAATCTGTTGCTATCATAATCACCATTCTCACTCCCATTTCTTCATTTTCATATCCTCAATCATCTTATGTTCTATCAAGAGATGATCCTGTTTCAATCATTCCTTCAATCAATGGAGATGAACTCTCATTCTCTATCACATCTGGATCTCTTCCTATTGGTCTATCTCTCATTTCATCAACTGGAATGATATCAGGAACTCCTTCTCAATCAGTATCATCTCAATCAGTCACAATCAAAGCATTCAATGAAGTGAGTGATCAATCATTCTCTCTTTCATTCACTATTCAACTCATTCCTTCATCTCTCAACTACAATCAAACCATCTTCATCATTCAAAACAACATCCACTTCAGTACAACTCCCACCTGTGAAGGAGATGATCTGTCATTCTCCATTATCTCTGGATCTCTTCCTATTGGTCTATCTATCGATTCATCAACAGGAATCATATCTGGAACTTCTCTATCTTCAATTCCTCTCACAAACATCACCATTCAAGCATCCAATCAAGTCGGATCAACTCAATTCACAATCTCCATTCTAGTCATTATTCCTCTATCCAATCTTCATTATTCTCAATTCTCATTCACTCTCATCAAAGGA
>NW_014568722.1:0-1437 GCF_000743755.1 Blastocystis sp. subtype 4
GTAACTCAGCAAGATAAGAACCGTCCTGACCTGTAATACCTGTAATCAAAGCAACCTTCTTCTTCTTTCCTTCTTCTTTCACTAATTCACCTGACATTTCAGAATGATTATGACCTACTGTCCGTCAATGATTCGATCATGAAACTTCCTCGAAACTGAAATGAAATCGATTTCATTTCCCCTCTCTTCTATTCATTCCCGTTTCTTTCGGATAATATGCTCATTTTCATTTACTATTCCTCTATTCATTTCCATTCCTAAAGGAACAAACAAACAAATCTATAATAAATCATATATCTAAAGAAACACTGAACACATCAGTTATCTTTGAACTGTTGATACTAGTTTCGAAATCATTCTAAAATGCCTACCTTTCGATTAAACACTTCAATCAGTTCCATTTCCTCTGCTTTCTCATCCTTCTCCTTTATACTTTGTATCACCGCTTTTCGAAGGGCATCCACTAATTCTACTTGTCATATCATAACATTTACTTACATCTAGGTTTTGTCGAATCAATTTGGCTACTTGTTTCTCGTATTTTGATCCTTTTGCAGTTTCAGAAACTTCCTTCTTCTCTACAGTCTCTTTCTTTTCAGGTTCCTCCTTTGTTTCCTGACGCTGCTTGGCAATTTCCTTTGATTTTTGCTGACGTTCCACCTTCTTTGCTTCCTTTTTCAACTCTTTCATCACAGATCGCTAATAATGAAAACAAGATACAAAACGAACTCGATCATGACGATAATTACGACACGCCAGGATTTGCTTCCTTTTCCATTGTTGCATCTCATCAAATAATTTCTTTGCAGTTTCGGTTGAGATATGGCAGAATTCAGAAATGTTCTTTACAAAGCCAGCTTCTTTCGTTGGGACCGTGTCCAATTTGCATAGTTGGTCGAATACCGGTTTCAACTCTTCATCCTTGTTCTCAAATGCCATTCGATCGATAATACGCAAAGTATCAACTCCTGCATTTTGAGATTTCTACACAATAAAAACGATACAACAAACTATACAGCTTTAGGATTGTATAATGCAGGAGCAATCGTTTTGATCGCTCTTTCACAATCCAGATGGTTTGAAATGTCCTGTACTCGCAATTCCTCGTTACATTCGCTACAATCAAAAGTAGTTCCACGACACTTATTCACATGTAATAATGCATTCTCCTTTCGGAAAGCTCGATGACATTTTGTACAAATCCAATACATGTTCTCTTATTCAAGTGTGAGGTCATCGCCACTTGGGCTAGTTGGGACCGAAGAATGTCGTCACATATCCCAACCGCAGTAACCACAATCGCGGGAATCCCGTTCATTTCTATTCATTCAACCACATATTCGCCCTAAAGAACTAGAAATGTCTGAAGGTGGTTTGTGTCTTCCTCTTTTGATTTTATAGTGCCTGTTGAAGTTCCTACTGAAGCTCCTGCTGAAG
>NW_014568721.1:0-1425 GCF_000743755.1 Blastocystis sp. subtype 4
CTATTGACTCCAACTCATAATCATCCAGATATCTCTCTTCTGACTTCAATACACTCAATTCGATATTGTTTCCAATCATTCTATGAACAATTCATTACCATTCATTTTAATGAAATCATAATGAATATGAGATGGAAGTGGCTTGACAGTGATTATCACTCATTCTATCCATATTCAACCATTCTATTCATATTCATCATTCCATTCCATTCATCATATTCAATCATCTCACAATCATCTGTTCATCACATCATTCAGTCATTCATTCCCGTGATTCTAATCAGTTTCTATCATTTCACATTACAATCAATCAAACATCAATACTAATTCTGTCATCATTCATACGACAATTCGGATCCCCAATTACGCCATTCCCCATTAGCCCATTTCATTCATTTCACTCCACATTCACTTTCATTCATATCTCACTATTCTACTATAATCTACTATCATCTCTTCATTCCTATTCAATATTACTGAATACAATCACGGGAATATCATTTTCATCATTCATTACTCATATCATTCATTTCTTATTTCCTATTTCCATTTATATCTACACTCTCATATCATATCAATTGTACTCAAATTTCATTATTCATGCTAATCATTTTCTTTCTCTTCTCTATCAATTTGTTATCATTTCATTAATTCTCATCCGTTAATTTCTTCATCACTAATTGTTTCATATGATTGTTGTTGATTGTAGTATCAATCATCTCATTCTATTCTTCACATTCTGTTTCATTCTTATTCTACTCTCATTTCTAGTTATCCTTTCTTACTCTATTCAATGTTCATCTAATCAAGATTATGCTAAGATCACTAAGAAAACTACATATGATGCTTCTGAAGAGTCATTTGAGATTGTTTCTGGTTCTTCTGTTCTCTTCTGTTCTCCTTCATTCTCAAACAATCAAGTCCATGTGAATGAAGTCTGTTTGAATTCTTCTTCTAATCACATATTCACTCTTGTTATGAGGGATTTATATGGTGATTCATGGTCTAATGGTGGATGGATTGAGATAGAAGGAATGAATGGAAACATTGTGTACAAGGGAATGATGACTGAAAAGAGTGTTCAAACAGAACAGTTCTCGTTGTATTCTCCTATCAACAAGAATGATAGTTGGAATTACACAAACAGTGTTTCAGACAATTGGAAGGATGTGAGTTATTCAGATGTTGATTGGAGTGATGTTGTGACAGGAAGTACAACACAGTCAGTATCTGGAACTCAGTACTTCCGTAAAGTGTTCAATGGAGTTGAAGGGATGGCTGCTGTTGAAATCGAATTGAAGTATCAATACGGAATTGTTGCTTATTTGAATGGAGTTGAAGTGTATCGAGATAACATGTCTGATGGACAACCATCAATTGATACTCTCGCTACTGGTAGTTACACTTCCTCTGATTATCATGGAG
>NW_014568720.1:0-1435 GCF_000743755.1 Blastocystis sp. subtype 4
GCACGGTATCCCATACCAGTGTTTCTTGGGGGAATCTTGTATACATAGCATCGACGGATGTGACAGAGGTTCTGCTCGAAAATATCGTCGTCTTGCATTATCTACAACTAAATAGCGTTAGCAACAAAGTAATAGCCATTGGCATCACAATTCCATCTTCACTCACAAACCTTGTTCTGTTAATCTGGAGATTGATTCCATCAAGTAGAATCGCGGGGATTTCTAGTATAAAGAATTATCCTAGAAATCGCATCTGGTGGTCAAGTCAACATGTCTGCATCAGATAGTAGTATGTGCATGTGAATATATATGAAAGAATAGATAAAGATGAGAAGATAAAGGTCGAGGAGAAGAACAATATTAAAAACGAGACCATCAACCACCTATTATCATATATCAACAAAGAAATGAAATCATTCAAAAAGACGGGTTCAACCTTGTCAGTCGAGAAGACACTTCAGAAAATAGAAAAAGCAGTTGATTCGAATAAAAGTGAGGACTTATTGAAAGTGTTGAATCGTTCTCGGAGAGTTTTACTGGGCTTGCTGTTTGATTTTGTAGGTGGCAGAACAGGCTGCTGAACGAATTGATGTGCGATACGTTGTGCCTATTTTGGATGTGATTCTGAAGCGTATTGAAGAAAATCCTCGAGTACTAACTGTGAGTGACGATAATGTGTAGAGCGGTAATCATTTATTCCCATGGTTGCATGCTATTTTATACTATCACTGTACTTACACATCAACGATTCCAGATCTGAGGACAAAACTCACATTCTTCCACCGATTGCTAGATACCCGTGCGAATACATATACACGTCTTTTAAAGCTGAATGGTCGATTAGCCTTATTCATGGAATTAACGAGTTCTACAGAATTGGATCATAATGCTGTACCTATGGAAATTGAAGGTATGGAGGAGGATTCATAAGACTTGCCATTGATATGTTTTATCTTTCATGAAGAGGGGTGATATCTTTAGGATGTGATCTTTTTGTTGAACTAAAATTAAAGCATTCTGTGGTTAGTCAAAGAGGACACAGCGGAATACTATGTATTAGGTGTCTGCCGTTTTATCCAGATTCCGTCGTTGTTTTATCAGAACAACAAGTATTTCATTTCACAACTACTATGGTATGTTTTGGTGGTATTCTAGAGTCCTAATTAACGAATATATAGAGCGAAAAGGCAAACGTCATGCGTAACATCCGAGTTGAGAAACTAGTCATCAACATTTGTGTTGGTGAGTCTGGCGATGCCGTTTCGAAGGCTGCTCGTGTCCTTCAACAAATTACTGGTCAGGAACCAGTCTATGGAAAGGGTATGAGATTTGCTGATTGAAAGTGTTAATACTTAGCTCGTTTCACGATTCGTTCTTTCTCTATTCGTCGTAATGAGAAGATCTCTGTTCATGCCACCATTCGTGGAGAGAAGGC
>NW_014568719.1:0-1444 GCF_000743755.1 Blastocystis sp. subtype 4
TGAATAGAATGAAGAATGAAAGATCATGTGATTAGAAGATCAAAACGGGGAAATGGTCAATTGAACAGTGTGACTACTTTGATTATCAATATCACTGAGTATACAAGAGTTTCATTCATGATTCTTTCACATTTCATGTTCCTTAAGCGCTAGTCCTATCATCATATCATCATTACTATCATCATCACAAATGCTATTGATTAACAAATCTACTCATATTACCTTCAAGTACTACTTCATTGTCATTCTACTCATTCTTATATCATTTCATTTTATATTCATATTCATTCTATTCAATCATTCTCATATCATTATTATCTCAAATTGTTGTTCTGAATGATACTATTCTCATCAAATCATCATCATTCTCATATTCTATCTCAATCGATTCTATATCATTACATCTATTCAATCAATATCAATTCACAATTTCAAACACTCTTCTTCAGACAAACAATCAATTCATATATTAAATTCACTTCTATTTCCTTATTCTATTTCACTCTCCCTTTCAAATCATCTCTATTTCATTCATATGTTATCATATTCACTTCTATCATCAATACTCTTATCAATCTTCAATCAACTATCTTCTCTAACTACTGTCAAATCAGTATCTCTTTCTTCATTTCATTCTCATCATTGTTTGAATCATGTAATTCTTTCTTGATTCGGGATTACTGTGATGATACGATCAATGGATTAGATTCAAACAACAATGGTTGATGTGCATCACTGCTTTGTTCCAGAGAATGCTAATACAATCACTCTTCACATCCATCTTGTTGTAGCAACATAATAACACAGTATTAATACACTTCTTGACTTATTGAGGATACTTCAATAGTTCAGCACAACTAGTTGTGTATTAATATACCTATTTGATGGATCAAATACTACTAATCAAAGGCAAACTTCAAACTGGTTGCTAGAATCATGAACAACAACAAAGGATGATGAACAGTTCTGAAGATTGTTGGATCGATAGTAGTTGAAAGTGAATTCTCAATATCCATAGGTGGCAACTGTGATGAAGACAACATTATTCTCCTTTGTCAGGTTTATCATCTCATCAATACCTATTCGAGAATAGATACCATGGAAGTGAAGATTCTGATAAAGTGACCATTCTTTATTTCCAATAGAATTTTGATTGAGATTGATTCCCACAAACTGATAGAATTGACTATAAAGTGTACATAAGTGAAGAGTATTGAAGAACCAATTCATTCATTATTCGTTCATCTATTTGAATCCATTCAAATCCTGATGAAATCAGTTGTCTTTCAATGTCTTCTTCTTTCTATCATCCTCTATCATTCCTGTTTCATTCGACAATACTCTGTCTCATATCCTAAAGTCATTCAGATTCCTTATCACATTGTTCCATTCAATCTTTCCTTGTTTGAGAAGAGGAATGATGGATGGATTCGTCATTGTAGAG
>NW_014568718.1:0-1420 GCF_000743755.1 Blastocystis sp. subtype 4
GGAAATGATTAAAGTATATTCATAACTGGGTCTCAATAGTTAATGGTGACAGGAATGAGAGAATAGAAACTCTCTTAATACAATAAGAATGTATCTGATACTGAAAGCATTATATCATTGGATAAACAAATCAACTTTCAGTAGATGGTTCATTTTAGTCTTTATCGTATGTAATGTTTGAGTAAGATAATAGAGATAGATGGAAGAATTGAAGAGGGTTCAAGAGGAACTTGTGTTTGCTAAAGTAGATGCCAAAGTCGCTAAAGAGAATACTGATACTCTAGCTAAGGAAGTGGTTGGATTAAGGGAGAAACTGGCTGAAACTCCTACATTCTACAACAACATTGACAACAATCCAGAAATACTCAAATCACTGTATCAAAAGAATATGGAGGTAGAACAGTTACGAGAAATGCTTCAACAAGCCCAGAAAGAGGCTTTGTTAAATCAGGCAGCTGTAGAAGAGAGAATAGCTGCTGAGATCAGGAAGAAAGACATTGAATTGATGGAACAAAGGATTAGATACTTGAAGGAACTAATTGATGAAGGTGACAGATATCGCAAGAAACTGAATGAAAAGGAATCAGTGATTCAAGCATTGTATTGCGAGATTGACAGAGTCAAAAGGGAATAATGGGAAGATAAAGATATGGAAACAATTGGTTTACAAGAAAAAGACAATGAAGAATGAATCTAGACTGGCTTATACTCTCAAGACATTCAACCGAGCTGTTGGCATTTCAGTCATTCTCTCTGAAGAACAAGGTACTGAAGATTCTTGGATGACTGAAGTCAATAATTAATGCATTTACTTTGTACGTGATGATCATTATGAAGAATACTTTCATCTTGTCTTATACCACTCAGCAATTTGGTTAGAGTTGTGATATGAAGAATACAGATGTACTTGTTGTTGTTAATTACCCACTAATTTGATTCGAAATGATAAAGCGAGGATTCCATTTTTGTCATTTTCCTGTATAGCTACCCAGTGTTAAACGTCCATGTTGGTGAAGGTTTGTACATGATATACATCAATTACCACTACTTATCTCATTAATTGTTCATAATTGAAAAAGAGAGGATTAAATATTGAGAACAATGACAATTGTGGTGATGAATAGGATGATAAGTGGATTAAAGAGAATGGTGTGTATTATATTGATGATATCATTCATATCCTATGTGAATACATGAGATAGATTGAAGTGATTGATTGTACTCCTATTCATCAGCTCAAACCATCCACAACACATCTCATTCTATATCGAATCATCATGATTTGAATATGAATTGTGTCATCTCTGATAATCTCTCATTTAACGTATCCCATTCAAATCATCATTTTATCTGATACATCATCCATCCACTCTATCAACATCTCCTATTCACATCAACACACTCAACTATCTACACTCTC
>NW_014568717.1:0-1419 GCF_000743755.1 Blastocystis sp. subtype 4
TGGCGTTTTTGTCTGGTAGGGTTAAGCGTGTATAGCTACCCAGGGTTGGAGGCCCATGTTTGCGACGGTTTGTCTGGTTGTAAACAATACGTATCATGCTTCAATTACCTACTAGTCGTATATAGTGTTATCAATTCAATCAGTCCTTGTTTGGACCATTATGTTCTGAAGGAAGAACTGACACTTCATATCACCGTCACCATTACAGTTGTATTCACTCATTCGGTTCAGTGATTATAGTATCTTCAAATGTTGTATTGATACATATTACAGAATCATAGGCATCAAGTATCTGTGTTAGGATATTGGAATTAAGTAATATCCTGATGTAGTAGTAGCAGTTAACGACATATTATTATGGGGTATACTACCAAAAAGGGTTTCCAACCCTGGGAATCTACATGGAAATCACAAAAAGATGGTAAGTTCACTTTACTATTTCGAATCATGTTGGTGGGTGATAAACAACTGAGTCATTGTGTCTATTCTCCCATTCATGAAAACGTGTTGCTCAATAATCATTAATGGCAAACAACAAATGGTCCATTCACTGGAGATATTATGTACATTAGAATCCTTTCATTACAATCAAGAAAGTACTACTAACACCATATTCAGATGCCCTATTCTCAAATATTGATCACATCAATACTGTTTCTAATACTAAATGAGAATTTGTTGTTTGATTAATGATACTCTATCTCACATCATTGCTATTCTCCATCAAATGCATTACGCATTATTCTCATTATCCAGTGTTGTTTGCTGTTACCGTTGTATTTACATTGATTCCAATTGTACAATGTGAATACAACCATAACAGATGTTGATTGATAGAAACAGAATAGAACACTGATAACAATCCTAAAGTATTTTTAGGACTGAGGGATTGATATGAATGATGAACTGTAATGAAATAATATGTGAATTGTACATTAATGAGAATTGCTTCTGAATATCATTGAATCACTTCTTTACGCTCATTATCCTGAATCAATGTTCATTAGAGATGGATTTGTGAATGAGGTGTAGTTACTCTTCATGATGTATACCTCACACTAACGTAATGTATGACATTAGTATGCATCAATATGAGAACAGATAAGTGAGTGATAAACAAAGAAGATGCTGCAGTGAACAAGATGTATTGATCATTAGATAGTATCTGTCAGATGGATTTGAATGGACAAGAGGTTGATAGTATGATTGATATGTGATGAGATGATTAGTGGATAGAAAGAGTTGTATCATCAATAGTCCTTTCTATCATTGTTTGTGATTGTTTGATTAGAATCAAAGAGTTGAAATGACAAATGATACATTATACAGAATGAGATGGATTTGGAATACGATTCTCAACAGATTTCACTTCTTCTATTGACTTCTTTGGTAGAGTATGTTTCTTCTTCTTTGATAGAA
>NW_014568716.1:0-1417 GCF_000743755.1 Blastocystis sp. subtype 4
TGTTGACAATTCATATACTGATTTGAAGTACTATGTTGTGACTCTTCCAGGCAAACAAATGCAGACTTCAACAGTAACCACTCCAGTGACATTCCTTCAGTCTGGAAGTAACACGATTGCTATTGCGATTGTTGCTATTGATGATACTCAACTCACATCCTATTTCGATGCAGTTGTTCGTTTGATGCCTTCAGAACAATCTGAATCTCATATCTGGGAATATACTGCTACATCTACTGGAATATTTGGAGCTTCTACTTATCCTTTCGATATGTATCATGGAACATACATCTACTATCAATCCTGTACTCCCAATTCTCTGACTGTGACTCTATCAAACAATCGTCGTGAATGGATCAGTTCTGTTCAGATTCAAAACCATTACACAGGAACAAATGACTATTGGAAAGTTACTCAATTCAATCTGTATGGTCGTAACTTGGGAACAGATGAATGGACACTTCTGAAGGAAGTGACTGGTCTCACTTATTCGTTTGCTGGTCATAAGAGAAGAATCTATTTCCCTAACAATACTCCTTACAATCAATTCAAGTTTGAGAACTTTGCTACTGGTGATCCTTCTTCTTGTGAATGGAGAGTTCAATCTCTGGATCTGTTTGCTGATAATGTGTTGGCTGATATTCCTAACTTCACTTATGATTCTCCAATCACTCTATTCAAGAATGTTGAGATGTCTGAAGTGATTCCTCAGAATGGAGATGGTTACATGAACTTCAGAATCAATCCTTCTCTTCCTGTTGGTATTGTGTTAGATCCTCACACTGGTTGGATCTCAGGTACTGCCACTTCTGAGAGTGCGGCTCAAACCTACACCATCACTGCTACTAAGATTAGTGGAGGAGATGTGACTGCCACTATCTCTCTATCAGTTTCAATATGTACTGGAGGCAAGGGATTGATGACTGTTCGTTTCAGAACTGATTTTTATCCGAAGGAGAATTCATGGAAACTGTATGAAGGAAGAGGAACTTCAGGAACTGTGTTGAGATCTGTAGAACAATTCCCTGTATCGAATGCAGATTACTATGTTGATTTCTGTTTGAATAATGGAATCTACACACTAGAGGACCTTCGTTGGTGGGACGAAGGATGGAGAAGTGGAACTGGTTACACTTTGACTGTTGATTTGGGAGAGATGGAATTGGATATCATGACAATGAACAGACAGAATACCATACCTGTGATTGTGACAACTGTATTCTCAACATATTTCCCTTTCCAGATTGAATACACAGATTGGAAGGTGATACAGAGTGATGTACCAAGTGATTGGAATACTGTCAGTTTCGATGATTCTACTTGGAACACATACAAGGCTGTTGATATTCCTTCCACTTCTTCAATCACAACATATATCCGAAAGAGTTTCACAATGAGTGGAGTGAATGATTATCAA
>NW_014568715.1:0-1417 GCF_000743755.1 Blastocystis sp. subtype 4
ACATCTGAATAACTCACATCCTTCCAATTGCCTGAAACACTGTTTGTGTACTTCCAACTATCATTCTTGTTGATAGGAGAATACAAAGAGAACTGTTCTGTTTGAGTCAAAGGTGCAGTCATCATTCCCTTGAATACAATGTTTCCATTCATTCCTTCTATTTGAATCCAAGCACCATCAGTCCAAGCATCAGCAGCTGAATCCCTCATTTCAAGGGAGTATTGATAGTTGGTTGTACTTGGTAAACAGACATCAAGAACTCTTTCTTCGTTGTCCGTTAAAGATGGTGCTGTATAGGCGATAGTTGAACCTGCATAGACCATAAAAGACTCCTCACTTGACCAACTACCAGTCTTCTTTGTAATTTTTGCATAAACTTCATTCGATGAGCAGTCGACAGCAGTAACAAACACTACTATAGATAAAAGAATCCCAAGATAATAACCTGTAACGCAGAAGAACACAAATGACTTCATAACTAAAAGAGAAATATGACAAAATACCCTCACCACTAGTAATAATAGTCTGTTACCACGGTCATAATAGAATTCTAATAGAATACACGAACAATGATTTCCTTGATTATTATAGAATCCGCAACTGGTACGAAAAGTAAGAGATTGTCGTGTGGGTATTTTCAATAGAGTATTACACTTGCATATTAGTGTTTTCATCCATCCAAATATCGTTACATGCTGAGTACCATATTATTGGACGCACTATAATTGACCAATGAATAGACGACATGCGGAAAAACCGCCAGTGTGTGTGGATGGAGATAAAATGTGGTTATTATTCGTATTCGAGCAAGAATAGAGTGTAGATTACGATTAGATTTATGTCTTTTGTCTTTCTGATAATTCCTATTGATTGTTTTCGAATGGGCTTCTCGAACCTATAATTGTTCTTCTCTCCTCCTTTCTATTCATTTCATTCCTCTTTCTCACTGAACGATTTGTATCTACAGGAATTCCTTCATTCATCAATACTGTTCAGAGATGGTATCTTTCTTCTCAGACTCTTCCTGATGGATTGATATTGGATTCACTCACAGGAGAGATTTGGAACTCAACCACTGTCACATCAATCACTTCCTATTCAATCAATGCTGAGAATGGAGGTGGATCTGTTTCTGTTTCGATTTCAATTGAGATCATTTCATCTCTCATCTCATATCCTCAAACCAATCTCATTATTGGTCAAGGACTATCCTTCTCTATCACTCCCACTCTCACCAAAGTCTCTACTATCTCCATTGTCTCAGGATCACTTCCTATTGGTCTATCCATCAATCCATCAACTGGAGTCATCTCTGGAACTCCTTCTCAATTACTCTCTTCTCAATCAGTCACAATCGAAGCAATGAGTGGAACAGCAATTGAAACTGTTGTTCTTTCATTCACTGTTATCACTCCTA
>NW_014568714.1:0-1416 GCF_000743755.1 Blastocystis sp. subtype 4
CACTTGACACATCACTCTGTATCACCTTCCAATCTGTGTATTCAATCTGGAAAGGGAAATACGTTGAGAACACACTTGATACATAGATCGGTTTGTAATTCTGTCTATTCATTGTCATGATATCCAACTCCATCTCTCCCAAATCAACAGTCAACGTGTAACCAGTCAGAGTGTAACCAATTCCACTATCCCAACCATCTCCATATGAATCAGATCCTTCAAATGTGTAGATACCATTATCCAAACAGAAATCAACATAGTAATAAGCACTTGATACAGGGAACACAGATACCGAATCCAATACAGTTCCTGAGGTTCCTCTTCCTTCATACAATTTCCATGAATTCTGATTAGGATAACCATCAGTTCTGATACGAACAGTCATCAATCCCTTGCCTCCAGTACATACTGAAACTGAGAGAGAGAAAGTGGTACTCATATCTCCTCCACTAATCTTAGTAGCAGTGATTGTGTAAGTTTGAGGAGCATCCTCAGAAGTGGCAGTACCTGAGATACAGCCAGTATAACGATCCAACACAATACCAGTAGGAAGAGAAGGATTGATTCTGAAGTTGAAGTAACGATCTCCATTCTGAGGAATCACTTCAGACATCTCAATATCCTTGACTAAAGTGATTGAAGAATCATAGGTGAAGTCAGGAATATCAGTCAACACATTATCAGCAAACAGATCTAGAGATTGAACTCTCCAAGCACAAGAAGAAGGATTACCAGAACCAAACTTCTCAAACTTGAATTGATTGTAAGGAGTATTGTTAGAGAAATAGATTCTTCTCTTCTGACCATAAAACGAATAAGTGACACCAATGACTTCCTTCAGAAGTGTCCATTCATCTGTATCTGAGTTACGACCATACAAATTGAATTCAGTTGCCTCCTGATCACAGTATGATGATAAATGGTAATGGCTCTGAATCTGAACAGAACTGATCCATTCACGACGATTGTTTGATAGAGTCACAATCAAAGAAGTAGTAGGACAGAATGGATAGTAGATGGTGGTTTCATGATACATATCGAAAGGACTGGTTGCAGTTCCATACATTATTGTAGATGTAGCAGTGAATTCCCAGATATGAGATTCAGATTGTTCTGATGACATCAAACGAACCATTGTATCGAAATAGGATGTGAGTTGAGTATCATCAATAGCAACAATGGCAATAGCAATCGTGTTACTTCCAGATTGAAGGAATGTCACTGGACTCGTTACTGTTGAAGTTTGCATCTGTTTGCCTGGAAGAGTCACAACATAGTACTTCAAATCAGTATATGAATTGTCAACAGTGGATGAAATGGACAAATCTCCAATCACTCCATTTCTCCATGCTTCATTTCCATTCAAATACACAATCACTCCATATCTGTATCGAATCGATACAATCAATCCAGACA
>NW_014568713.1:0-1426 GCF_000743755.1 Blastocystis sp. subtype 4
TGATTTCTCTCAACCAACTGATATCATCGATAAGGTCTGATGTCAGCTAGTATAAGACCTCACTCCCATCCATCACTGAATGCCGACTATCTTGGATAAACCAGTTGTTGAAAAGGAAGTGTTCTCTTGACAATCTGGTTATTATTGTATTATGATGATAATCCAAGGGTGAGAAATGGGATAGAAATATCCTTTGGATTTCAACTCTCCACATGAAAGGATGACTAGATAGCATCATCAATCAGTTTCGATCAGATGATTGGTTTCTTCGATTCTTGATAGTTATGGAGGATAATCAACCATGATATGGATGAAGTGAGAGAAGTGTTAACAGAGTTGATGGTTATCATATGTGAATGATGTGATTTGTAGTAGAGATATGAACGATTACAAGATGCCTTGTCTAGTTTGCTTGATTTGAGTCTTGAACGAGGAAGCAAAGACAATATGAGTGTGTTGGTTGTACTCTTGAATAAACCTCCTTTCTAAGAAATGGAATTCAAGATGAGAACTAGGATTGATTCTGTGAAAGTGGAAACCCAATAAGAAAAGGATCGATTGAAGAGAGAGGCAGAGGAACAAAGCGAAGAGAATTGAAGAAGAACAGAGAATGGATAATGATAAGGAGATTTCTCTTGTTTGTTGATAGATCATTTCAATCTGAGAATCAGGTTACAACTCATGACTTCGAACAAACAGACTATCTGAATGAACTAGACATAAGAACTCCGGCTTCGAATAAACGATTCAAGAGCAACAGCATCTAAATCTTATCTTCAAATGTTAATCAGACTCGTTGCATTCAATTCATAAACACTCACAAATTGATAACTACCACCTCCAGTAATGATATCAATTGAAGTGAGAATTGGAATATCTACTCTCAACTCAATTCATTACTCATACTCTCTAAAACAACAGATCCAATATACCTGAAACAATAGACAAAAATATGCATTGAAATAAGAACATTCAGATCTAATCATCATTCTTGCTTCTATTCATCACTCTTCATTGTTAGAGTGTTTCGATAATTGAAAGGAGGTGTGCTATTCGATTTACGATCATCTCCTCCATCTCCTTCAAATGCTCCTTGATAAAGATACATGGATTCAAGTCTTGGTAGATCTGATTATTACTCCTTCATTCAATCATGACTCTCAAATTGAACTGAATGACAACCACCAAATGAATAGCTGCCTACAGACATTGAATCCAGTAAAGGTAGATCTGACTATCATTTCATCTTCAATCTTTACTCTCAAATCGAACCAAACGGCAATATCTGAATGAATTACTGGCAAATGATATGGATTTAAGTGAAAGAAGATCTGATTATTACTCCTTCATTCAATCATTACTCTCAAATCGAACTGAATGACAATGACAGAATGAATAGCTTCCAATAGATATGGATTCAAGTGAA
>NW_014568712.1:0-1405 GCF_000743755.1 Blastocystis sp. subtype 4
ACCTACAAAGTCACTTCTGTTCTTCATTTTCACCTCTTCCCATTCTAGCATATTCAACAATCTCAACAGGAGCAACAGTTGCTAAATCTAAACGAATCATATAATCTATACCTCTGTCTTTTATCCAGTTCATGAACTCAGTCACATTATCTCTTTCTTGCTCCACATTTTGTTGTAGAGATGCATACCACACTGCAACAAGCAAAAGCAAGCAAATGAACAATGAAGCCATTCAATGAATGGAACAAACAAAACCAATTTGAATAGACCATCTCCTTAGTGAAGGGCAGCGGAGATAAATCCAGTAATCTTTTGAATATCCCGATTCTTCACACTACAATTACAAGCATAAACCTTGCAAGGGGCATCCTTTTCAAAGGAGAATTTCTGTCCTTCCACACCTAATTTGTTAGTGTTGCTTTCTCCAACGGCTTCTACAGAACCTCGACTCTCTTTGATCAAATCACTAATAATAACTCTTCAAAGACAACAGTACAGTTCGTTCTCAATCTTTTCAAATACAGACTGGTTGTCCTCACAGTTCGGAAGGTCCGATTTGTTGATAGCGAGAAGAAGTGGACAAGGATGAGTAACAAAGGCAGGATTCACAAAGAGATCATACAATTCCCTATGACTCATTATCCAATATCACTATCAACTCTGCAATAGCCTTCACATCATAACTAGTTCCATCAACCATATAAACAATTCCGGCAGCATGAGGAATGTGATCATTCACTCGACTAAGATTAAGTACAACCCGATAATCAAACTTGCGAACTGCAGGATGTCCAGGGATGTCAACAATCTTACCAATAACACGCTTGGGATCCTTTCCACCTATATCTTCATTGATCGACGCACAGGTAATAGACGCAATATTCTCCTTAATGGAGGTTACAGTCTCAGGGAATTGGTTTTGAGTGGCCTTAGTATCATCCTAAATCTCCAAATACCTACTACATAGAATAAAGCTGTCTTACCACTATCGCAACAGCCAATGAGAAGAATGGAGTCCCCATGAATTGTGTGATACCTTCTTTCTCCCGTTTTGACAAAAACACGCACTACAAATAATGAACGAAGGAGAAATTGTGTACATGTCATGAATCCCACAACCACAAGATAACAGAGCGATAAAAGAATCATAAGTGTGATACCAAATGCTTGTTGCTACAGATCAAATACCAGTTTATCGAAATACATCAGTCACATGGAAGAAAGACGCTACATTAAATTGAACGTAATAGAATCCTGTGAGTAACCAATTAGGTAGGTTTTTGAACTGAAGATACAAACTGGACATACACAAAGAGAAGAATGACAACTTCGTTTCAACAAACAATCAAGAGAAGCAAACTTCACATTACAGTAAACATAAAACAATTTAAGAACGATCGACCTT
>NW_014568711.1:0-1468 GCF_000743755.1 Blastocystis sp. subtype 4
GATTATTTGGCTGTCAGGATAAATGTTCAGTATCTGATATACACTGTTAAGGACAATGCTTTGAATACATCCAGAAACAGTTTATTCGTGCTTATGAAGCAATATGAAATGAGAAATGATTGTCTATTATCCTTTTAGTGTCAAAAGCACACTGATCTGTTGAGAGATGGCAATAACGGTATCGAAGAATAGAAATCAATGTGATTGTGTATAATGCTCATACTAAGAGGTGATTTGATTCTTCGTTTCGTCAATAATCATAATGAGGAACTTCAATGTCTTTGCTGGTATTAACAATACCTAAATCATCTTAGAACGATAGAGATGAGCAGTTAATACTAATCATGCACAACCAAGTATGTCGCCAAAATGAATCTTCAATCCTTAATAGCAATAAATGGAAATGTGAAGAAAATGGTAGGCTATGCTCATCATTACGAGCTGCATTGGGGTGAATAAACGAATTGTTTTAGTATATTCTAATCGAATGTAGGTGGATGGTAACAGGGTATGTAGAAGATACACAACTATTCTTCATAATTCTCGTCACATCATGTGAATGTGTTTATTCTTCATTCATTAAGATGTATTAATCAATAATCATTCAAGACTAATCATCTAATAGATCATTCATTTGGAACAATCCTTATCGATTCAATAATCATTTCATTACATACATCAAAGTACTTCACACCTCTTCAAATACACTCTTTACAAACATCAATCAATTCAATACTCTCTTCAATATCAAATGTGAATCAATCATATTTGATAAACGATACTATACTCTACCTCACATCATTGATATGATCAATCAAGTACAATACACATCAATCTCAATATCCAATTCTGTATCCAGTTATGGTTGTATTCATATTGATTCCAGTTGTACAATGTGAATGAAGAACAAGTGATTATGATTGATAGAAACAGAACAGGATACTATATGATAACAATCCTAAATGATTGATATGAGACTGAAGAATTAACATGAATGTTGTGGTGATGTGTTGAGCTGATATAGAGTGGTGAGAATGCCTTCTGAATATCATTGAATCACTTCTATACAGTCGATTTCCTGAATGATTATTCATTAGAGATGATGTTGTTAATGAAGTGTAGTTTCTCTTTATGACGTATACCTCACACCGATATAATGTATGCCTAAAGTATACACCAATATAAGAACAAATAAGTGATGATAAACAAAGAAGATGCTGCAGTGAACAAGATGTGTTGATCATTCGATAGTATCTGTCAGATGGATTTGAATGAACAAGAGGTTGATAGTATGATTGAAGATAAGAGAATGAAGAGATAGAAGTGATAACAGTGAATGAAAGAACAACAGTTTCAATTGCTGTTCCATTCACTGCTTCGATTGTGACTGATTGAGAAGAGAGTAATTGAGAAGGAGATCCAGAGATGACTCCAGTTGATGGATTGATAGATAGACCAATAGGAAGTG
>NW_014568710.1:0-1396 GCF_000743755.1 Blastocystis sp. subtype 4
AGGCTTGTAAAGACGTTGAATCAGTGAAATCATGGTACTCTTTCCACAACCACTAGGACCCACAAAAGCAACAGATTTGCCTTGGGGAATTGTAAATGATACCGATTTGAGAATCGGAGCTTCAGGACGTGTTGGATAGGTGAATGAAACGTCCTTGAAGGTGATATCACCGTTCTGACCTTCTGTCTTGATCTCGCGAACTGCATCATCTTCACTCTTCTGGCCCAAGATCCCCACAACAGTATCAGCAGCCTTTCTAGCTAGTTTAAGAGAAGCAGCAAAGGCCATTGTGAAACTTGCTGTCGAGGCACTCGTAGATACTGTCATATACACGAACAACAGCTGTGTGAAGGTAATCCAACCGTGGTTCATGAACCAGGAACCCATACTCAACATCACAATCACATAGACACATGGAATGAGTTGAGTGAAGAATTGACCAACTGATTGACGAATCATTCGTGTCTTCGTCCTCTCATCTGCTTGTTTTATGTCCTTATCAATGGAATTCAGTAAGGTATCCTCCAATCCATAAGCTCGAACTGTGTGGATATTCAGTAAATAGTCTGTAATGACACCTGACTCCTTCGTGAGGTCTGCATCTATCAATTCAGTTGTTCTGCCTACAACCATGTACTGAAGATAACTTACAGACAACAGAAATGGAGTCATTACGAGAGCGACCAAAGCCAACCTCCAACTTCCCAGAGGAGAGAAGCACATAACCAGATTGACAATGGCTATCATATAGTTTTCAACTATCATTCCACTCTGATCCTGGATATCTCGTATGCGTCGACATTCAATTCCAACACGGGATGTGAGAACTGCAGGGAAGTGTTTGGGGTCGTCAAAGAAAGCCATCTGCATGGAGAGATACTTCTTTAGTAGCCGTATTCGAAGTTCAGCAATGAGATTTTCTCCTAGAATACTTGTCATCACCCAATGAAGGATAGTACCAAAGACATCCGAGATACATGCAAGAACGATAAACCAAACACACATCCAACCTCGCTTCACAAAATATGTGAGATCAAATATATAGAGCAGTTCTTGCATTTGGGACACGGCATACGAATATGCTGGTGGGTATACAACACGGAAGAAGTTACCAATGAATCCAACCCAGAATGTCCAAGCATAACGAGGAATGAATGTTAACAACTGGTTCATTGAGACATGTTCATACTCTTCTTCTGTTTCTACTTCCACCACCTCTTCCTCTGCTTCAACTTTCTGTTCAGTCTGTTGGTCTTCTTTTGGAGTCACAGACACTGATGGAGCCGTGTCTTGACTTTCATACAGAGCAGAGTAAATGCCCTTCTTATTCAATAACTCCTCATGAGTTCCTTCCTCAACCACATGTCCTTCATCCACAACCACAATTCGATCACAC
>NW_014568709.1:0-1392 GCF_000743755.1 Blastocystis sp. subtype 4
CCATGATTTGACTTGAAATGGGTTGGATATGTGTTCCAAATTATGATCAAAATGTCTGCCTTTTCGAGCTTGTTTATGGGCCTTTTTGTCTGCATTTTAGTGGCGTTTTTGTCTGGTAGGGTTAAGCGTGTATAGCTACCCAGGGTTGGAGGCCCATGTTTGCGACGATTTGTCTGGATAATAACAATACGTAACATACGTCAATTACCTACTACTATCACACCTATCAAGAACATAGTATCGTTTTGATGTATATTATATTCAAATTGGAAGCAGACAAAACTGTCACCAACATGGGTCTTCCAACCCTGGGTAGTTATAGAGGGAAATGGCAAGAAGATGGAAGGCTCACTTCCATTTCAAGTCAAATTGTTAGGTGATTAACAACAAGTTTGATAAGTTTGAACATTTGAATGTGAGACAGATGAAAATGATTGAACGAGAAGAAGAGTGTAGAAGCTAAGGATTGGATGAATTTGAATTGATGATTGTACCATTATTGATATTTGTTGTTGAGATATTAGATACAGATAGGAGAAATCGAGTGTATTGAAGCCATTCACTGATATTCAGAAGGCATTCTCACCACTGTACATCAATTCAAACATCACTACAATTCATCATTCATATCAATTCTTCAATCTCATATCAACCTGTTAGAAATGTTCAAATAGTGTTCTGTTCTGTTTCCATCAATCACAATCTCTTGCTTCACACTGAACAATTGGAATCAATGTGAATACAACCATAACTAGCAGTATTGGATAATGAGAATGATGTGTGTTGTATTTGATTGAGCATAGCAATGATGTGAGATAGTATAGTATCTTTTATCAAACATGATTGATTCACATTTGGTACTGAATTGATGTTTGAAAGAGTGCGTTTGAAACATGTATGAATAGTACTTTGATGAATATAATGAATGGATTGTTGAGTCAATAGAATTGTTTCAAGTAAATGATCCATTTGATTGTTTGTCTTGAATGACTATTGAGTAAATACATCTTACTGAAGCATTAGGATGCTGTACCATACAATTCTTGCTTAGTACTATTTGAATTCAGTATAATCATGAATACAATAAACATAATTCTTTCTCCAATGTAGATGTATAATAAAACAAAGAAGCATCTCTAACTTGAGAGTTCATACAGTATATTCTATGTTGTACATATTCTCATATTATCTCTTCATCTTTGTTCTATTCCTTCTCTCTCAACAATCCCGCCTTTCTTCATATTCAATAAGATATAATATTCCATTGTCTATTCGAAGAACAGATAGATTAGGATGGAATCAATTTCATGAATTCTATGAGGATTATGTAAGCTTCTATCAACATCAGACAAATGGCAGTTGTGATACTTCTTATTTCCTTTATTCTTTACC
>NW_014568708.1:0-345 GCF_000743755.1 Blastocystis sp. subtype 4
TATTACCAATCACAACACTTCCAACAAACTTCAATCAACTCAAATCAACCACATTAATGCTATCTTCATTACATCAATTCCCAGTTACACTCACTGCACTTACATACCAACCAATACTCAAATATCAATCCCAATTATTCACTCTCTATCTACTCATCAATCAACACTCAATCAACTCACCAATCACTCAATCAACTCACACTATTCTCACCAATAATCACTTCATTCAACAATTCATATTCAACACCTCTCATATTCACAATCTCATTCTCAACACCTCTCATTCTCACAATCTCATTCAAAGACTTCGAACCAATCACTAATCACTTCAAATCAACAAATCGA
>NW_014568708.1:360-1449 GCF_000743755.1 Blastocystis sp. subtype 4
TACAACAATTCTCACCAATCATCATTACATTCTTCATTCTCATCACTCTTATTACAATTATTTCACTCTTTCTATTTAACTCAATACAATCACCGTATTCTATCAACTCATTCATCCTTCTTCTTTTCAACCTCATATTCATTCCATTCTCATCTACATTCAATTATCATATTCATTTCATACATATCTCATTTCATCTTATAATCACTTCATTCCCCATAACAAATTCTTAATCATCCACTCATTCAAATACTCATTCATTCTCATTCATTCTCATTATTCACATACTCTATGCATCATATTCAACCGCCTTTCATACCTAACTCTACATTCCATTCCAATTCTTAAAGGATTCTTCTCTCACACATTCAGCTAAGCTTCAATTCTTATACTTTAATTCAAACCGCTTTCATCACTCATGCGAAATATACTATCCAATACTACAAATCTTACTCACAACCTGATCTCCACTAATACTTCGAACTTCATCCTTTCTATTATGCCATTCAATTATACATCTTACAACTAATCAAATCAAACCAACTTACCAAAATCGATAATTCAAATTGTACATGTCTTCTCACACTTTCTTCAAAACACAACTTTCTTTCATTCTTTCATATTTCATTCATATTCACATTTCTATTCGAATCATACTATCTAAACAACCTTACTCACTCTAACACTCTAATACACTTCTATTCATAACAAACATCATACTAATACTATCTCTATTACAATCATTACATTCAATTCCAATTCTAACAACCTTCAATTCCTATACTTCAATTCAAACCGCTTTCATCACTCATGCGAAATATACTATCCAATACTACAAATCTTACTCACAACTTGATTTCCACTAATACTTCGAACTTCATTCAATTATACATCTTACAACTAATCAAATCAAACCAATTTATCAAAATCGATAATTCAAATTGTACATGTCTTCTCACACTTTCTTCAAAACACAATTTTCTTTCATTCTTTCATATTTCATTCATATTCACATTTCTATTCGAATCATACTATCCAAACAACCTCACTCACACTTTACTCACTCTAACACTCTAATACACTTCTATT
>NW_014568707.1:0-1372 GCF_000743755.1 Blastocystis sp. subtype 4
TATGTTGTGACTCTTCCAGGTAAACAAATGCAAACTTCAACAGTAACGAGTCCAGTGACATTCCTTCAATCTGGAAGTAACACGATTGCTATTGCCATTATTGCTATTGATGATACTCAACTCACATCCTATTTCGATACAGTTGTTCGTTTGATGTGATCAGAACAATCTGAATCTCATATCTGGGATTTCACTGTAGACACATTTAGGATTTACGTTGGTTTCAAAGCTTTTGATATGTACTATGGAACCCATATCTCTTCTTCATCCTGTTATTTCAGTTATCTCATTTTGACTCTATCAAACAATCGTCGTGAATGGATCAGTTCTGTTCAGATTCAGAACTATTACACTTTATCAATACCATACAGTAGTCAGATGGCAACTCAATTCAAGTTGTATGGTCGTAACTTGGGTACAGATGAATGGACACTTCTTACTGATGTGACTGGTATAACTTATTCCACTCCTGGTCAGAAGCGAAAGATCTATTTGTCTAACAATACTCCTTACAATCAATTCAAGTTTGGTAACATTGCTACTGGTGATTCTTCTTCTTGCACTTGGAGAATTCAATCTCTGGATCTGTTTGCTGATAATGTGTTGGCTGATATTCCTAACTTCACTTATGAATCTTCAGTCAGTGTATTCAAGGATGTTGAGATGTCTGAAGTGATTCCTGAGAATGGAGATGGTTACATGAACTTCAGAATCAATCCTTCTCTTCCTGCTGGTATTGTGTTGGATCCTCATACTGGTTGGATTTCAGGTACTGCCACTGTTGAGAGTAGTGCTCAAACCTACACCATCACTGCTACAAAGATGACTGGAGGAAATGTGACTGCCACTATCTCTTTATCAGTTTCAGTGTGTACTGGAGATTATGGACTAATGACTGTTCGATTCAGAGCTGATTATTATCCTAAAGAGAATTCGTGGAAGTTGTATGAAGGAAGAGGAACATCAGGAACTGTTCTTCAATCAGTATCTGAATTCCCTGTATATAATGCTTATTACTATGTTGATTTCTGTTTGGATAATGGAATCTACACATTTGAAGGAGCTGATTCATGGGGAGATGGATGGGATAATGATTCTGGTTACACTCTGACTGTTGATTATGGAGAGATGGAGTTGGATATCATGGAAATGAGTAGTCAGGATTATTCACCCATTTATGTATCAACTGTGTTCTCAACCTACTTCCCTTTCCAGATTGAATACACAGATTGGAAGGTGATACAGAGTGATGTGTCAAGTGATTGGAATACTATCAGTTTCGATGATTCCACTTGGAACACATACAAGGCTGTTGATATTCCTTCCACTTCTTCAATCACAACATATATCCGAAAGAGTTTCACAATGAGTG
>NW_014568706.1:0-1370 GCF_000743755.1 Blastocystis sp. subtype 4
AAAGAGAGAATGATTGATCACTCACTTCATTGAATGCTTTGATTGTTACTGATTGAGATGATATTGATTGAGAAGGAGTTCCTGAGATCATTCCAGTTGATGAATTGAGAGATAGGCCAATAGGAAGAGATCCTGAAGTGATAGAGAAAAAAGGATTCGTCCCTTGCTTTTCTGGTGAGACAGAATAGTCTTCTCCAAGAGAAAGGATATAAGAAGTCTGAGGATAAGAGAACGAAGAGATAGGAATTAGAACAGAAAATGAAAGAGAATACGTTCGATTACTCACTTCATTGAATGCTTTGATTGTAACGGATTGAGATGACACTGAATGAGAAGGAATACCTGATATCATTCCATTTGATGAGTTAAGCAACAGACCAATAGGAAGAGATGCTGATGAAACAGAGAACGATAAGTTATCTCCAGTAACCGTAGGAGTGATGAAGAATGATTCATCTATTGATAGGGTATACGAAAACTGAGGATATGAGAATGAAGAGATAGGAGTGAGAACAGTGAATGAAAGAGAGAATAATTGATTCTCCAATTCATTAGATACTTTGATTGTTACTGATTGAGATGATACTGATTGAGAAGGAGTTCCTGATATCATTCCATTTGAAGAATTGAGTGAGAGTCCAACTGGAAGAGATCCGAATGTAGTCAAGAATGAAAGCTCATCTCCATCAACAGTAGGAGAGATACAGAATGGACTGTTCTTTGACAGAACATAAGATGATTGAGGATAAGAGAATGAAGAGATAGAAGCGAGCACTGTGAACGCAAGTGAGATAGTTTGATTACTCACTTGATTGAATGCTTTGATTGTTACTGATTGAGATGATACTGATTGAGAAGGAGATCCTGATATCATTCCAGTTGATGAATTGAAAATCAAACCAGTAGGAAGCAATCCTGATATGATAGAGAAAGACTGCTCATCTCCATCAACAGTAGGAGAGATACAGAATGGACTGTTCTTTGACAGAACATAAGAAGATTGAGGATAAGAGAATGAAGAGATAGAAGCGAGCACTGTGAACGCAAGTGAGATAGTTTGATTACTTACTTTATTCGATGCACTGATTGTAACTGATTGAGATACGACAAACTGAGAAGGAGTTCCTGATATGACTCCGTTTGATGGATTGAAAGATAATCCAGTAGGAAGAGATCCTGATGTGATAGAGAATGAGACCTCATCTCCATCAACAGTAGGAATGATAGAGAATGGATGATTCTTTGTGAGAAAATAAGATGATTGAGGATATGAGAATGAAGAGATAGGAGTGATAACAGTGAATGAAAGAACAACAGTTTCAATTGCTGTTCCACTCACTGCTTCGATTGTGACTGATTGAGAAGAGAGT
>NW_014568705.1:0-1369 GCF_000743755.1 Blastocystis sp. subtype 4
GACAGTATTCCAATCACTTGACACATCACTCTGTATCACCTTCCAATCTGTGTATTCAATTTGGAAAGGGAAATATGTTGAGAACACAGTGGTCACAGTCACAGGCTTCACACCAGTGTTCGGTACTTCATTCATATCCAACTCCATCTCTCCATAGTCCACAGTCAGAGTATATCCACTTCCTACAGCCCAACCATCACCCCAAGAATCCTGAGCTTGGAATGTGTAGATTCCATTCTCCAAACAGAAATCCAGATAGTAATAACCACCTCTCACAGGGAACGTATTGACTGATTGAAGAGGATCTCCAATAGCTCCTCTTCCTTCATACAGCTGCCATGAATTCTCTGTAGAATATGTATCCGCTCGAATACGCACAGTCATCAGCCCACGAGTTGTAGTACACAATTCCACCGAGAGAGAGAATTGGACAGTCACACTTCCACCAATCAACTTTTGAGCTGTGACTGTGTATTCTGTCAAAGGAGTCAAGACAGTAGCTGTACCAGAAATCCATCCATTAGTCGAATCAAATTGAAGGCCTGAAGGAAGAGCAGGACTGATTGTGAAGTTAATATACCCATCTCCTTCGGGGATCAGTTCAGCCATTTCGACATCACGAATCACAGTCGTTGAAGCAGGATAGGTAAGAGGTGCTGGATCACTGAGGAGGTTATCAGCATAGAGATTCAGCGACTGAATCAACCAATCACACGATTCACCACTCTTAAAGCTCTCAAACTTAAATTGATTGTAAGGAGCATTGTTCACAAAATAGATTCGTTTCTTCTGACCAGCCATCGAATAGCTCAAACCATCCACATCCGCCAATAGTACCCAATCTGTATCTATTCCATTACGACCATAGAGTTTGAATGCAGTCACCGATTTGGCATTTGCCTCATAATTGTTCTGAATCTGAATCGAACTCACCCATTCTCTTCTGTCATTGTCCATCACCAATGTCAATGAACTGGTGCAAACACTACCATAGAAAGTATCAGCATATCCCAAGCTGAATGCATTTGCTCCACTTGATGAAGCATTCATTGTGGTTGATGTAAACTCCCAGATATGAGACTCTGAATGACTTGTCATAAGTCGAACAGTAGCATCAAATAATGCCTGTGTTTGTGTCTCTGTAATGGCCACAACAGCAATTGCAATCACATTAGTACCCTGCTTGAGATAGTTGACTACTGGAGACGACCCAACAGAGATCGTACGACCTGGGAGGGTTACTACATGGTACTTCAAATCAGTAAAAGCGTTCTCAGCAGTGGATGAAGTGGACAAATCTCCAATCACTCCATTTCTCCATGCTTCATTTCCATTCAAATACACAATCACTCCATATCTGTATCGAATC
>NW_014568704.1:0-1365 GCF_000743755.1 Blastocystis sp. subtype 4
GAAGGTGAAGCTGGATGTGGGTGAGTTCATTAAGGGAGAGAACCGTTTCACCACATTGGATAAGAGTCTACCTGATGTGGCTGAGAAATTGCACTCTACTTTGCGAGAGCAGTTGAAGGAGAGGCAGGAGGAGAGAGTGCGTATGGCCATGTCTGATAAACAGCTCTATAAGTATCTTGCTAAGAAGTTCGAGAAGAAGTAAGCTTGCTTATTTCACGTCTATTATAATTATCTTTTATTGTGTGGTTGTTTGTTTGAAAGAACATTTGGATTGATCATTGTATGGACGGATGCTTGTTTGCTGGTACAATCCTACGATAGGTGCGTATTTGTGTAATGAGGGTGAACGAGTGAGAAAACGGTGATTCGTAGAGGTATTATCGGAGGATGATAATATGTACTGCATTGAGCTCTTAGAATCTGTTCTATTTGAAATGGAGAGACATGGAGCGTTTGTGGTGCATCTCCCAACAAATAGGGAATTGTCTCTAGATGAATTCTATCTACTGGCGAAGAAGACAGAACCGCTATTCTGGTATAGATATTTCGTGTATTGCTGTTTGAAGGAGAAGGGATGGTGGAGGTGATGCATATTTTTAATTTCTAGGAATATCCGGGATGCTGCTGATATAGGCGCTGATTATTATCTCTATGCAACTGAAGTATCTGAATCCCATTCGCTATTTGTTGTTTCTATTGACTATGGCGAATTCTGTGACTCTATTGTGGATGATAATAAAGGATATGTGGAAGAAATGATTCAGGGGAAGGAATGGAGTGGATATCAAACAGATGTAGTCCTAGAACTGGAATTTCTGTCTAGTGAATCGGAAATAGTTCATAGCCAGCAATCGGGACTCCTGTGGAAAGATGTTCAAAGAATGACTCGACTAGCAAGTTCTGTGAAGAAGATATGGCTGAAAGCACAGTTGGAAGGAGATTTCCAAAGACTAGACCCTAATCGGTTGAATTCGGTTAAAGAATGTCATCTGAAGCTGAATTTGCTTCGATTTGATCATTGGTCGCCAACAGAACCCACTAAATTCCTTCATGCTGTGATTTCGAAGTAACTTGTTATTAGAATGAAAATATCTGTCACTTTGTGAGAGTAGAAGTAGAAAGGTCTCCTATATCCAGGATTCATGTTGCATTGTTCTAGAAGAATATGTTTGTTGATATCTGGATACTTCAATACACTTTTGTTTACTTCCTACTCTTGAAATCATTGAGAATAGAAAGAATCCTTCTACACAAGCGAAAAGAGAAATCCAATTGCGTCATTTCATTGGCTATGATCAAATCTTGACAATTGTGTGCTCTATCAACTCAATCGATTCATATTTATTTCAATTCAATCAACGAAAT
>NW_014568703.1:0-2493 GCF_000743755.1 Blastocystis sp. subtype 4
CAACTTGACAAACCTGATCCCGATAGATAGTTGCTAACACTTGATATTTCCAGGAATTGAAGATAAAGTACTGATTAACAGAGATACCAATACGCGAGTCAGTATCTCTCAGATAAGTGAGAATGTCCTTATCTGCTATATTACAGAGACGATTGATTTCAATTATGGAGACGAGCGGATTCTTCGCAGTTAATAACTTCCGAATATCTTTCTTCACTAAATAGATGAACTTTTGCGTTTCAGGATCCAATGTTGTCTTCATATCTACCTTCAAATCAAGATGATCATAGAATAGACTATATAGATGCTTTGAAGTCCTTTTGAATAGCCCCTTATCATCAATAAACAATTGACCAATCTCCTTTTGATTCAGAAAGAATAATCCATCTCCTTCTCGGGCATGACTCATGTAATAGTCTCGAATACTTCTCAACAGAGGAATTACATCCATCTGAAGAGTAGTGTCAGCTTGACAAATAGCGATTCCTTGAACCAATGGTTGAAGATAATATACTGTTCTCAGAAGCTCCCTTTTATCAATCTTTCCCATTGAAGCCATGAATTCATTCTTCTTTTGTTTGCTGTAGGCAGTAGGGTTCTGTTTCATATCCTTATATAAAGCTTTCATAGACTCATACAATGAATAGAATCTTCTCATAACTAAAACTGCACTATACCACCGCGTTTCACAGTATGATAGGAGTTTATATCGCCTATTCCTCTTTCTCTTAGGAATCCAAAGATCAGGAACAGCAATACAACTATCGTTAGCGTCACTAGAATCGCTGGAGTCATCCCCTGAGTCATTAGGGAGAGTACTGTCTTTGATATCATTATTCATACTAGTATCATCAATCCATATGTGCTCCATTTCATTCCTTTCGTAGAGTGATTCACGGACATACTGAACGATTGGTCCTTCATCAAGATTACCTATAGATAATTAAACAATCCAAGAAATACTCCTATTCTCATAACACCAGGACCACTCAAGGATCTGAGGAATTGGCTCAAACGGTGAGATTTGTTGGAATTCCATCATCTTGTTGTAGAGAATCTTGGAGGATAATACACAGGCATTTGCTTCACGCACCTAATAATGAGAGAGATAACCATCACGGACATTATTCCAAAGAGTCTTTAGAGGCTCCTGTTTCAACATCTTCTTGAGTATTCCATTCAGATAATGTGATACACAAGGAATACGAGGTATACTCCTTCCACAATAAGCTTTCACAAAATCCTCTGTTCCTCGCATGACACTACAGTTGTCTGTTGCATATGCAACAACATCAAGGCCCAGTTTAGTTAACTCCTTCACTTGATCAGCTATTGCCTTCCCAACATCACTAGATGCTCTTGTTTCCATACTAATACTGTCCCAAAAGAAAACGTTCACCCCTCTCATATCAATATCACTATCTGCTGCTAACACGAAATTGTAATAAGAACAATGATTCTTCCTCATCTCATCAACAACTAGAGTCACTTTACAACCCATTAGTTGATTCACAACAAAATCCATCACCTTCTTTGCAGTATGAGGAAGCAGCTTATTACAGAATGTCGTCGAACTTACTCTACGAAACTCCGGCGCACAAGATTCCATGAATATTCTCCACCAAGGAGAATCCAACAGAGATAGCGACAAATTGGCATTTGAAGCAAATAACACCAAATCATCATTGCTAGTAGCAGTTCGTTTCACGTAGTGATCCATTGTTCCTTCTTCCTGATGAGTCTAGAGGTTGTGAACGAATCACAATTATACTCGTTTTATAGATTTCATGCCACAAACGACATCAATACTATTATTCATCATCTTAGTGTTGTAGGTGCTCACAATCTACTATTAACTCTATTCCAAAATGTTACATCCCTTATTGTAACTGAGTAAATGGAATAATCACTCGAGAAATGGTTTTGATATGGTTGATGCATTTCTTCTTATCCGCAGAAATCAGTTTCTTACATATGAAACCTGCAATTGAACATAGCATACAGTCACATACATGTTACTTTACATTTATTTCTCTTTGAATATAGAATCATCCTCTTATCCCCAGAGAATACCTCAATATACTTATCATCTGGCATACTCCTAGGATCAGTAACCATAACTCTGCCATAATTGACTAAGATGTCTGATACAATCTCCGATGAAGGTAGTTCCACTCCCCTTTTCTCTAAACAAGTCTTTAGGAGTTCCATTCGTCTGTTAACAAATAAACAATCTATATCATATTAATGGCGGCATTGCGGCAAAAGGCGTTTCATCAAAACTCTTTCCGCTCTATTTGGAGGTCTGGATTTGACTTGATATTCACAACCGCGGGGATTCCTTATAAACACTTCGTTCCAGCATAGTTATTCGCAATGGATGGTTTGTTCATACAATTTCAATTCACGTCTAGAGTCATCAAATACATCAAAGTACCTCTTGATGTCGATGCAGGATCTTTGTTCGGCTCTGAATCAAGATAACCCTGTGGA
>NW_014568702.1:0-1369 GCF_000743755.1 Blastocystis sp. subtype 4
TACAATAATCAATAATTGAAAATGAGAATGAAGATTCAGATAAGGAACACACAAATACTCCATTCCACTTCCATAAGGGATTGTAGGATAATTCTTGTTATTGATTGTTCTACATGAGAAAGGCTTTCCAAATCAATGATAACAATCCAATTCCACTTCACATTCATCACAAATTCGATACTCAAGAGAAACAAAACTCAAGTATTGCTTGTATTCTATTGAATTGAACTTCTATTCTCTACAGATGAATAAGGATTCATGATAAGAGAGTTATGAAGAGGAATGACAATGAACGAAGAAGAGAAGCAAAAGAAGAAGGGATAGTATTACATATAAACACTAAAGTAATAAGAAACGATAAAGATAACCAAGAATAATAGAAATATCAAATCCATTCCCTTTCTGATGATCAGAGAAAGAGAATAGTAATTGAGTGATTGTTGATATGTCAACTTGATTATTATCTCAACCAATTCCAAACTGAATATCAACAAACAATCTCATATCCATTCTGAATCAGCTTTCATCATACGATTGATACATCGAATTCGATTCTCATTCACACTAAACTTAACAGGATGAAGATGATAGGAAATAGTTGTCTTATTACAACCATGATTACAAGATGGAATCGCCTTGGCATTCAAACAGTTCAATACAACAGGAACTGCCATCTCTAGAAACACCAACTCAGAATACATCTCTTCAAACAATATGGATAAAGAATTTACATCTCTTGAATGAACATAGAATGCATCACTCCATCCAATCATCTGATTCTTCAATTCCAAACATTCATCATATTCTGGATGTTTCAATCTCATCTTATTGGTTGCATTACTCAAAGCATCACGATACATTATCCCCCTTTCATTCTTGAATCGAATCCAATACCACTTTGATTCTGGATCATATCGACTTCTTCCTTCACCAAAGCTACTAGATAAGTTCATAGTATTCAATTGATGAGGATCAATACAACTATCATCATTAATCAGAAAGTATCCTTTGTAATCAAATCCATCAGTTCGTGAGAATCGATCTAATACTCTATTCAAAGACATATATGAATAGTATCCTCTTTCTGGAAGCTCATTTGATAGAACTTGATTGATTGAATCCTCTTTGGGTCCAATGAATACATAATCGAAGTCAGAATCGAATTGAGAACAGAATGAAGGGAAATACTGATTATCAAAGAATGAAGTGTTGTAAAATGAAGAATAATGATGATTGACAATGAATAGAATGACAGAAGAAAGAGATCGTTGATAGTTGATTGAAGGAACAATTGTCCTGTCTCTACAATGACGAATCCATCCATCATTCCTCTTCTCAAACAAGGAAAGATTGAATGGAACAATGTGAT
>NW_014568701.1:0-1376 GCF_000743755.1 Blastocystis sp. subtype 4
TTGAATTGGGCGGGTTATTGATTTAGTTTACTAAATTGATACTAGCAAGAGTGTCCTTAATATTGCACTATAGTTGAGTGATGCTCACCGTCCTATTTTTGAATTGAATTTGTGATTTTGTTGTTGACGTTTTCGATTGATTCGCTAGTTTTGTCTTTAGTTTGGTTATTCTAATGATTCTATCTCTCTTTTTACTTCCATTCCTATTCTTTATTTGCTTCCTGTCTTTTATTCCTACTTCTACTTCTCAATTATCTATTAGTATTCTTTCTTATCGGTTTAGTGGGAAACTGAATGTAGTTTCTGCTCTATCTGTTTCTGAAATAACTGTTATTCCAACCACTGGTATCTCCACTCTATCAACTGGTAGTATCAATACTATATTGGCTTCTAATAATACAAGTGGAAGAGATCCAGTTTATGAACTTCGACAAGCGATCGGAACACCTCTTGTTATTCCTACAAAGAATGGATCGGAACTGCGTTCAGTTAATTCTACTAATGTCCCAACACCTTTTGTTAACCTTAGAGCAGAACCATCACTACAACCATATCGTTCTTCTTTTACTAAAACTGTGAATACGGAGAATGAGATGCCAACTCCATTTGTTTCTTCAGTAGTTCAGTTAAGTCCAACTCCCTCCAAGGCTACGTCTCCTACTGTGAACCCAGCTTCTAATTCTAGTGCATCTCATTCAGCTTCTGTGAATCCAACTCATTCTTCACTTCCAATGGATTCAACATCTGCTCAATCCAAGTCTACAGCCTCAAACTCAACTCAACCCAAACCTACACCATCAGCTTCAACTCATTCCAAACCTATATCCTCAACCTCAATTCAACCTAAGCCTACATCAACTACGGGATCAGAACCTCCGAGTTCTTTAAGTCTTGTTCGTAAATGGGATCAGGAGTGTGGTAATCTTCCTTACTCTGCTTCGTTTGCTTGCTATGATAAGCACTTTCAAGAGTATTATAGGTTAAATGATTCCTCTCTCTGGAATGTCAAATCCTACTTCAATTCACTAATTGATACCAATCCCACTCCTATTACTGAACCTTGTCATAGTTCGAATCTGTTCTCATGTTCATTCATAGGTTTTGAAACTTTTCTCAATCGTCATTATTCTCTTTTGACAAAGAATTGTACCGATGTTCATCAGTATTCACATTGTCAAGTCTATTCTCTGATTGAATTCAATCCATTCAAACAAACATGTTCCTCTTGGCATCGTCAGCCATGTTTGTCTCATTTACTCCATTCATGTTTAGATGTGCATAAGGAATACACAGGCGTTACTCTTGTGACTCAAATCTCATTATCTCGTATTGATCGTCTTCCTTATCATTTGGCACGATGGAAGGAACTCAAAGTG
>NW_014568700.1:0-1471 GCF_000743755.1 Blastocystis sp. subtype 4
CGATTATGTCAGCTAGAGTATAATATCCTTTCTCAAATACTACAGATTCTCCTTTATCATTAGATACAGTATTGGTTTGATCAATGTTTGAAAAGAGTGAATCTGAATTTGGTGTTAATAGTACTTTCATCATAGTAATGTATGGATTATTGAAACGATAAGGATTCTCTCATGTGAATGATCCATTTGATGGTTTGCCTTGAATGATTATTGAATAATGCATTTATTGCTAGAAAGAATTAACGACAACATTCTTGTTCTTATTGTTGCCCATGATTTGACTTGAAATGGGTTGGATATGTTTCCAAATTATGATCAAAATGTCTGCCTTTTCGAGCTTGTTTATGGGCCTTTTTGTCTGCATTTTACTGGCGTTTTTGTCTGGTAGGGTTAAGCGTGTATAGCTACCCAGGGTTGGAGGCCCATGATTGCGACGATTTGTCTGTATGTTAAGAATACGTAACATACGTCAATTACCTACTATTAAGATTATGTAGAACGAGTCCGAGGCCTGAATGGTATGGACATTAAGTGCCCGCTACGGCATCTAAGTAGTGTTTATAGTGTTTAACATCTATTTTGTAACAAACAATATCTAATCACATTAATCTTAAACCCCTACACATATCTCGCTCGTATATTCTCTCCTCTTAAATGTACATATTCTTCTGTTGAATGAATCGATTAAGAGAATCAGCATCTCATTCATTATCAATCAATCAATCATACTTGAACTATGCAATTCTCTTACCCCTTCAAATGGTTTATCTCCGTAATATTCCATCTCAATTCCTTCTTCACTCAGTGATGGAATGTCTAATTCAAATACAATCATCAATCATCACTATCCAAGATCACTTTCACTATGTACTTGAAATTGTAACCATCTCCTTTAAGTGTAGATAGAGAAGGAAGATCTCATCAATCAATCATTGTCATTCATACTCTTCATTATCAATTCATTCGTTTCTCTTGTATAATCACCATATAGAGCCAATGATCCAAGAATGATGGATTGAAGTCGATTCAGATCTTATTCATCATTCATTCAATCATTCATACTCTCAAATACTATCCGTTGACAATTCTTAAATGCATAACCATCCAATTGAATGGATATCAGAGAAGGAAGATTCTTCAATTCAAATGATTCATACCAATAGAATGATCTGTATCCAATGTTGATGTCACTCAATTGATCACAATTCATTATCAAACATTTGCTTCCTTCTCTATTAACCCAATCAAGACAGAAGCTGTTCTTTCCAATAACCAAAGTCTTCAATTCATTCAATCCATTAATCACAAATCGATTCACATTCTTAAAACAATCATGTCCAATCTCAATTCGTTTCAATGATATCAATGAATAGTTCAATATCAATGATGATATATCAGGATTGAAATGATCAGCAATAATCAGAGATTCAATACAACTAGTAACAATCAATTCACAATCATCAATCCATTT
>NW_014568699.1:0-1398 GCF_000743755.1 Blastocystis sp. subtype 4
AGTAGGAAGAGATCCTGATATGATTGAGAATGAGAGTTCATCTCCATCAACAGTAGGAGAGATAGAGAATGATTCACCAGCAGATTGAACATATGTAGACTCAGGATAAGAGAATGAAGTGATGGATTGAAGAACAGTGAATATGAGTATGGCAGGCTGATCACTTACTTCATTGAATGCTTTGATAGTGACTGATTGAGATATGACAGATTGAGAAGGAGTTCCTGATATCATTCCATTAGAAGGATTGAAAGATAGACCAGTAGGAAGTGATCCTGATATGATTGAGAATGAGAGTTCATCCCCATCGATTGAAGGAGAGATAGAGAATGGATCATATTTGGATAGAGTATATGTAGAATTAGGATAAGAGAATGAAGTGATGGATTGAAGAACAGTGAATGAAAGAGAGAATGATTTATCATTACTCACATCATTGAATGCTTTGATTGTGACTGATTGAGATAAGACAAACTGAGAAGGAGTTCCTGATATCATTCCATTTGAAGGATTGAAAGATAAACCAATAGGAAGAGATCCAGAAGTAATAGAAAATGAAGGTTCATATCCATCAACAGTAGGAGAGATAGAGAATGGATCATTCCTTTTCAGAACATATGTAGAGTCAGGATATGAGAATGAAGTGATGGATTGAAGAACAGTGAATGAAAGAGAGAATGATTTATCATTACTCACATCATTCGAGGCTTTGATTGTGACTGATTGAGATAAGACAAACTCAGAAGGAATTCCAGAGATGACTCCAGTTGAAGGATTGAGAGACAAACCAGTAGGAAGAGATCCTGATGAGGTAGAGAATGATAAATCATCTCCATCGATTGAAGGAGAGATAGAGAATGGATCATTCCTTGATAGAACATACGTAGAATTAGGATAAGAGAATGAAGTGATGGATTGAAGAACAGTGAATGAAAGAGAGAATGATTTATCATTACTCACATCATTCGAGGCTTTGATAGTAACTGATTGAGATATGATGAATTGAGAAGGAGTTCCTGATATCATTCCAGTTGTTGAATTGAGAGACAAACCAGTAGGAAGAGATCCTGATGAGGTAGAGAATGATAAATCATCTCCATTGATTGAAGGAGAGATAGAGAATGGATCATTCCTTGATAGAACATACGTAGAATTAGGATAAGAGAATGAAGTGATGCGAGTGAGCACCTTGAATGAAAGAGGGAAGGTCTGATTACTTACTTCATTGAATGCTTTGATTGTAACTGATTGAGATATGATGAATTGAGAAGGAATTCCTGATATCATTCCATTAGAAGAATTGAGAGACAAACCAGTAGGAAGAGATCCTGATGAGATAGAGAATGATAAATCATCTCCAATGACAGTAGGAGAAATAGAGAATGGATCATCTTTGGA
>NW_014568698.1:0-3297 GCF_000743755.1 Blastocystis sp. subtype 4
TGTGTATCTTCTACATACCCTGTTACCATCCACCTACATACGATTAGAATATACTAAAACAATTCGTTTATTCACCCCAATGCAGCTCGTAATGATGAACAAAGCCTACCATTTTCTTCACATTTCCATTTATTGCTATTAAGGATTGAAGATTCATTTTGGCGACATACTTGGTTGTGCATGATTAGCATTAACTGCTCATCTCTATCGTTTCTAAGATGATTTAGGTATTGCTAATACCAGCAAAGACATTGAAGTTCCTCATTATGATTATTGACGAAACGAAGAATCGAATCACCTCTTAGTATGAGCATTATACACAATCACATTGATTTCTATTCTTCGATACCGTTATTGCCATCTCTCAACAGATCAGTGTGCTTTTGACATGTGCTTTTGACACTAATAGGATAATAAACAATCATTTCTCATTTCATATTACTTCATAAGCACGAATAAACTGTTTCTGGATGTATTCAAAGCATTGTCCTTAACAACGTATATCAGATACTGAACATTTATCCTGACAGCCAAATAATCAGGAAGGATCCAATAAATGTACATTTGACTAATAGAATAAAGGACCAAATACCCAATTATGATCCTATAATATGTGCATGTTCAGTAATGTGACATTGTGTTGCTTGTTATTACCTCCACATATTACCTCCACATCGTAGAAACGATGAATGGTGGAATACACTCGCTTGTAGTATAATTCATTTGAGAGAATACTCAAGCAAATATGCGCAAGTACAATAAAGCAGCTAGGCCTCATCCAGAACCTCACACTACTAACTCCAGCAGCTATCCAGAAGCGACTCCGTATTCCAACAAGAAAGAGAGGTATTGTGAGGGTGATTAATCAATGAATAGAGCCATTGGGAACATTGAAAGAGGTTCTTTGACTTCTGAACAATTTGATGTACTCACTACTGTTTTGAAGGGCTATGTTTGTGTTTGCTGTTGATTCATAATGAGAATGTCTTTTTCACTGGTGAAGCAGGAACTGGAAAGAGTCACTTACTCCGAGTTATTGTAACAGCTCTTCAACAACAACTAGGAGCCAACCATGTTTATGTGACAGCATCTACAGGCATTGCTGCTAATCACATTGACGGGACCACTATTCACTCCTTTGCAGGAATGACATCTCCTGACATTAATCCTGCATACATCTACAAGCAGATACTAAACCAAAGTACCAAGGAAGTGATAAATCACTGGAAGACTTGTGAAGTCTTGATCATCGATGAGATATCGATGATAGATGGTCGCTTTTTCGATACGCTTGAATACAAAGCCAGACGTGTTCGGAATAACAATCTTCCTTTTGGAGGAATTCAAGTCATTCTTTGTGGTAGATTCTTTGATATTCACAATCATTCTTAGGAGATTTCTTCCAGTTGCCTCCTGTGGGACTTGACAAGAATGGTGTCAAGTTTGCTTTTGAGGCACATTCATGGGATACAGTGATTGAAGTGGACTTTGATTGATAGATTAATAGATAGAAGAAAATGGTACTTACAACCGCTTTCAGGCAACAAGATCAGCGTTTGCAAAAACTGTTGAGAGATATTCGATATGTAGGATTTGTTTGTCTAGTTGTCAAGATAGGGTCAATGCTCTCAACAATCTTTACAACTCATTGATGAAATGAGTAATCATGATGTAGATGCGATGCTGAGTAACTCTACACCTGATCATGAAATGGGTGAAGTTGTTGAGGAGATTGGTCAAGAGAGTATGGTAATTGAAAGTACTCAGTAGGAACTGGTTGATAGAATAACAACAGTCTATTCGCAAAGAATGATTGAAAGTACTCAGTAGGAACTGGTTGATAGAATAACAACAGTCTATTCGCAAAGAATGATGAAGCTAATAAGTATAACAAGATGAAGCTAGATGAGTTAAGAGGTTCATCGAAGCCTTACAAAGCTGTTGACAAGGAATGTACAATCTGTATTGAATTACAACCATAGTTGTTGCTAATGGCATCAAGAAACTGAATAAGCATTGTTTAGCTGCNCAAGTATTGAGATAAAGCAAGGAGCTCAGGTAATGCTATTGAAGAATTTGGATTTGAAAATGGGATTGGTGAATGGAGTAAGTGGAAAGGTTATCTCCTTTGCTAGGGATTGTGAAGGCGGTGAATTGTTGCCTCTGATAAGATGGAAAACGAGAAATGGAGATTTGACCAAGTTGTGTCATCGAGTTGAGTTCAAGATTTCTAAAGAAGGTAAAACGCTTGCATGTCGTTCTCAACTTCCAAATGAATGAGGAATGTGATCTAGGCATGGGGAGTAACCATTCACAAGGCACAGGGAATGACACTTGAGTACTTAACGATCGATTTATCAGATGTGTTTGAATGTGGCATGACGTATGTGGCTATGAGTCGAGGAGTAACTTGTGATCACATGTGTGTGAAAGGATTTAAGAAGGAAGATGTGAAGACGAATCCAAGAGTATTAGCATTTGATAAGACAATTCGAGGAGAGAGAGAAGCACCTCATCCTGTTCAATCAGCACCAGTGATTCGTTTATATCCTTTCTAGAATCCAAAACAAGTCTAGAAGGATTATTTGAATCTATTTCTATTATCATTCGAAATGAATGCTATTCTTTGTTAACAAACTCAATGATAGATGTTTATCAATCTCACTAGATAATTGTGACTGAAGAGAAATCATTGTTGATAGATTGTATTATCGTTATTCTCATGATTCACTTTCATAAGAATAAGAGAGATCATCAATTCCAAATGAATATAAGTCATCAATAGAAACAATCACTCATCCTCTTATGAAGAGAGGCCACCAAATCTATTCATGTTTGTAATACAGATAACAGTAAGAATCCATCATTCCCTTGTTGTCACCTGTATTCAATAACTGCTATTTGGTAGTACTACTCAATGACCAATTGAACATCACAACCATAGAAGCCTCAGACTGGCTTATATAAGAAGTACAAAGTATCTAATATCACTACATGCAAAAGAGTAATAAAAGGAGATGGACATGAGTTATGCACTGCTGATAATGGATTCGGAAACAATAATGCTTTATGTACTTTCTGAAATTGGGTTGCATTCATGCACAATGTTGTAGTAAAACCACTATTGGTTGTTTGGGCCCTGTTATCAACAACACCAACAATGTTATCGCTCAGTTGGTGGTGTATGCTTTGTCATACAATTGTCAGTGTTAGCGAAAAAGGAGGCCTCATCTCTGATCTCTACCAAACATGATGGCCTCAATACTACTCATATAGATGTTCAATGATAAGACAATA
>NW_014568697.1:0-1370 GCF_000743755.1 Blastocystis sp. subtype 4
GATATCTGTGGTAATGTCTCCAAGATCATTAGAAGCACGAATCCGAACAGACAAATAGAAAGGAGAATCAGGTATTCCAGAAATCACTCCATTGGATGAATTGAGAGTGAAAGTGTTGGGAAGGAAACCACTATCAAGAGAATAGAATGGATTGTCTCCTGTGATTGATGGAGTTGTAGAGAACATGGTACCAACACCAATGTGATAAAGAGACTGAGGATATGAAAATGAAGACAATGAGAGCATTACAGTGAAGTGAAGTGTGAAGAATACTGTTGATACAACATTCATAGCTCGAAGAGTCAGTGTTTGGTTTGTCACAGATTGAATTATTCATATTCAAACCAAGAGGAAGAGAACCATTAACCACTGTCACAGATGGACTGTTACCACTGAGAGAAGGAGATATGGAGAAATACACATTTCTGTTCAAGAGATAATGAGTTTGATTATAGGTGAAAGAGACAGGAGAGAGAACAATGATACTGATGGATACTGTGACAACACCAGCTTGATTCTGAGCATAGATTTGATAGGAAGTCAGAGGACTCTCTGATGTTGGAATACCAGAGATTTCTCCATTCGTTTCATTCAGGAATAATCCAGCAGGAAGAGATGCAGATCTCAGGAACCAATTCTCAACAATGTTGGTATACGATGGAGTTCCTGTGGAACATAACACTCCAACAACGAATTGGAAGACTTGATTTGAATAGTGAACATTCTCAGGGAATGAAATGGTACATTGATCAGAATGAATCTCACTGAGAGATCCCGAAACACATTCTCGATATCTGTATCCTCTGTAACCATAAGGACAACGAGCAACTGAGATTTCACCATTCTTAACAGCAGGAAACTCATTCACTCCTGGACAGATATCTCCCATTGGCTTGCAATAAGCCATATGAATGGAATCGATTGGGAATGAGGATGAAACTGTTGTTTCCCATCGATACTTCTGAAATCCAATCAATCCAATAGGCATCGAAATCTGAGGTTTGGTTCGATTATTCAGTGTATATGAAGAAATGTCTCTGACAGTGATTCGACTTGCTACAAAGTCAGTGGAACTGTGATAACCAAAGAGAATGAAACCAAAAGAAGACACTTGGGATCCTGTCAGAATGTTGAATGAGTTCCATTTTTCCTTCCAGATTCTCAACAGCCCATTCAATATAGGTTCCAATCGTGTTTAGGAATTGGCCTGTTGTATAAGGATCCAGATCCATGATATCATGAATATCACCAGATAGAAGAGATGTTGAATCTAGTTGAATGAAAGAATCAACAACAGTAGAACAGTCTTCAACTCATCAAACACAACAGGATCAGAAGAAGAACCACTCAAAGGACGATGAATCTCGAAA
>NW_014568696.1:0-1345 GCF_000743755.1 Blastocystis sp. subtype 4
TGGAATGATGAGGGTATTGAAGAGAGTGAAGAGGAGAGTGAGGAGATGGAGATGAGTGTTGAGGAAGAAGAAGAGAGTGAAGAAGACGAGGAGGAGGAGGAAAAGGAAAAGAAGGAGGAAAAGGAAAAGAAGGAGAAGGAGGAAGAGAAGGAGGAAGAGAAGGAGGAAGAGAAGAACAATGAAGATGACAATGAAGAAACTTCTTCAAGTGAAGATGAATGGGAGATTGGAGTACTTCTTATCCTCATCTCTGATTTTTAGTTAACAGAAGAACAACGAGAAGCAATGAAACGAGAAGATGAAGCGATTGCACACATCATTCGAATGAGACAAGAACAAGGACGTCTTCGTAAGACAGGTAATACTGAACTCCTGAATTATAAATCCCGTGTCATCGATCTGATTGAAACATTCCTAACTAAACAACCTACACACAGTGTGACTGCCTTCCTGGTTGTATCACTTGCTGAAGTAGCCGAGACTCAATTGGTAGAGATGAAAGAGAGAGATGATATGTAGCATGAGAAGAATGAATTAACACTCAGTGGACGAGTGATGAATATTTTGAAGAATAAGGTGACTAAGAATTGTATGATTCCTCTGGAAGTCGTCCACAACCAGAGTTCAATGAACGACCTAATGACTCGTTTAGTTCAGTTGAGTAAGCAAGTGCCTCTGGCTGACCCAATTCGACGCAAACAAATCTTACTGTGTAACGCTTCTTGTCTATGTCTCTTCTTGAAGTCTCTCCAGCATCATGCTGTCAATTCTAAGAATACAGCAAAGGATCTGGAAGTAGCTCGAACACTGATCACAGATACAGTAGGAAACGCTCTTGAAGACTTCTTGGAGAAGCGGTCTCATCTCAGCCAAGCCTTCTTCGAGACCATGTTCAGTCGTTATCCTCTTCTCTGTGTCACATTTGTGCCTATGCTACAGAAACAGATCATTGAAGGGAACAGCAACAATTACAAGCGATTGGAACTGGTATCGTTACTCACTTGTCTGATCCAGAATGCTCGCAGTGCTGTGTTCACTATGACAGTTCCTGCCCTTCTTAATTACAAGAATCAGTTGAGTCTGGTGAAGACATGGGCACAGGATAAGTTGGAGAATCGTGAGAAAGAAGGATATGAGGACTTTAGGAAACAACCAAGACGCAAAACTCTGAATGCATATTGCAAGGCCTATGAGACTCTGATTAGTACACCTGTCGACAAGACTACCAAAACACGTCCTCATAAAGAAGGAAAAACAGAGAAGAAACGAACTATCCAAAGTAAAGAGGGAAAGAAGAATTCTGGAAATGGAAAGAAGGGACTATTGAATGGAGAGAAGAAGGAAC
>NW_014568695.1:0-1344 GCF_000743755.1 Blastocystis sp. subtype 4
AGTGGAATCATCGAAACTGACAGTATTCCAATCACTTGACACATCACTCTGTATCACCTTCCAATCTGTGTATTCAATCTGGAAAGGGAAATATGTTGAAAACACACTTGATACATAGATAGGTGAATAATTCTGACCATTCATTGTCATGATATCCAACTCCATTTCTCCATAATCAACAGTCAGAGTGTAACCACTTCCAGTCTGCCATCCATCTCCAAATGAATCAGCTCCTTGGAATGTGTAGATTCCATCATTCAAACAGAAATCAACATAGAAATAAGCACTCGATACAGGGAATTTGTCTACAGATCTCAATACAGTTCCTGAGGTTCCTCTTCCTTCATACAATTTCCATGAGTTCTCATCTTTATTAGCGTCAGCTCTGATACGAACAGTCATCAATCCCTTGCCTCCAGTACATATTGAAACTGATAGAGAGATAGAATCAGTCACATCTCCTCCAGTCATCTTAGTAGCAGTGATGGTGTAAGTTTGAGCACTACTCTCAACAGTGGCAGTACCTGAAATCCAACCAGTATGAGGATCCAACACAATACCAGCAGGAAGAGAAGGATTGATTCTGAAGTTCATATAACCATCTCCATTCTCAGGAATCACTTCAGACATCTCAACATTCTTGAATACAGTGACTGAAGAATCATAAGTGAAGTTAGGAATATCAACCAACACATTATCAGCAAACAGATCCAGAGATTGAACTCTCCAATCACAAGAAGAAGGATTACCAGTACCAAAGTTCTCAAACTTGAATTGATTGTAAGGAGTATTGTTAGAGAAATAGATCTTATTCTTCTGACCAGGAGTTGAATAAGTGAGACCAGTGACTTCCTTCAGAAGTGTCCACTCATCTGTTCCCAAGTTACGACCATACAAATTGAATTGGGTCGTCTCTTGGCCAATATAGATTGATGATGAAGAATAATAGTTCTGAATCTGAACAGAACTGATCCATTCACGACGATTGTTTGATAGAGTCACTATGAAAGTATTTTCAGTGCAGGTTGAATAATAAATGGCACTTCCATAATACATATCGAAAGGACTTGTTGTAGTTCGAATTAGTCCAGTAGCTGTAATAGTGTATTCCCAGATATGAGATTCAGATTGTTCTGATGACATCAAACGAACCATTGCATCGAAATAGGATGTGGTGTAACTGTCAGTAATAGCAACAATCGCAACGCAATAGCAATCGTGTTACTTCCAGATTCAAGGAATGTAACTGGACTCGTTACTGTTGAAGTTTGCATTTGTTTACCTGGAAGAGTCACAACATAGTACTTCAAATCAGTATATGAATTGTCAACAGTGGATGAAGTG
>NW_014568694.1:0-1343 GCF_000743755.1 Blastocystis sp. subtype 4
AATATGGAATTGTTGCTTATCTGAATGGAGTTGAAGTGTATCGAGATAACATGTCTGATGGACAACCATCAATTGATACTCTCGCTACTGCCAGTTACATTTCCTCTGATTATCATGGAGTCATTCGTCCTGCTTCTGATGTGAGTGAATCGAATGTGTTGTCTGTTGAAGTCCATTTCACAGATTCAAATCATGAAGAGATCATTCAATTCAATGGATTCTTATCTCTATTGGCTGGAATGAACTCAACCAACAATTGCTTCGTTTATCCTTATACCACGGTCTCTGCTTCTACTGGTTTTACTAATCCTGATTATTCTGTCACTTGGACCCGAACTTCTTCTGCTTCTGCTTCCACATCTTCTCTTCCTGCCACCATCACCTATGGCTTCTCTGGATCTACTAAACCTATGATCAATTCTATGCGTATCTGGCCATATTCCAGTGCTTCTATGAATGTCCGTTCTTTCACATTAGAAGGATCTATGTCAACTACATCATCCTGGGAAATGATTTCTTCAGTCTCTGATGCTGAATACACTGGTTATCAGTGGCAACAGTGGGATAGAGTGCAATTGGCTCCGCAGTATTCATTACTGAGATTTAGAGCTCAATCCGCTCAGTCTATATCTGCTTATCTTTATGAGATTCAGTTCATGATCTGTAATCGTCAGATTCCTTCAGTGATCGATTATCAAGAGGCATCATACTCATATATGCAATACTATGATTATGTCAGTATTATTCCTCAATCCTATGGATACTATGGTTGTTCAATCTCACCTTCTCTTCCTGATGGAGTGAGTATTGATCCTGATTCCTGTATTATCTCCGGACGATCCAATGTGGTTTCTCCAATGACTTCCTATCAAGTAACGGCTCAGATGGAAACAACTCAAAGTCAAGCCACAATTAGTCTTGCTTTCATGGAATGTGCTGGTACTTATTACAAGATTGTTCGAACATACAAGACCAGTCCTCAGAGTGAATTCTTCAGAATTCGTGATTCATCCAATGATAACATTGTGTATCAGATTCAATCTGGTCATTCTCATCCTGCCAGTCAAGATTGGACTCATTATCTCTGTATCACTGTTGATCGATTTGATGTGATTTTTGATTCCACTTCCACCTACTGGACTTCCGATTCTTATTTCTATATGTATTCTCTGTTACCTGATGGTGAAGAGGAGATGGTTCTGAAAGGACGATATGATTCTTTTGAGGGTAATGAACACGATATATATCTTCGTCGTCCTTCTATCAATCATTCAGAACAATGGTATTATAAGATGGGTGAAGTGCCTACCAATTGGTTTGGTGATGATACATCAGGTTGGTCT
>NW_014568693.1:0-1365 GCF_000743755.1 Blastocystis sp. subtype 4
GAATCGAAAGGATTATGGGAAGAGTATTCAGAGAACAACGAGTCTCTTGTTCGAGCCTTATGTGAAGGACGAGTGAATGAGTTGAAGAATCTGTTTGAAGTGAAGTTGGAGATTATGCATACAATAAGCGAGTGTTCTGGTTCTCAAATTGTACCTGATGCTTTGTATAAGGTGATGAAAGCAACGAATGATCTGGAAGGAGTTGTGGGTTGTATTGTAGCTGGAGCAGGTGGATTTGATTCGTTTTATTGTCTCTATGATGACAGAAAGACACAAAGAAAGGCATTTGAAGCTTTGTGGAATCAGTGTGATTGTTCAGTTTCATCAATTCGAGACAATTCACAAGGACTTCAAATCACTTCTAGTGAAATGAATTGTGGTTAGATGATTTTGTTACAAACAGACCAATCATAAGCATTAGCAACAAAACGACCCTTATAACGACTCTTAAGACGAGCACTTGACTGCATCTGCTTATAGCGAACAGTTTTGCTATTCAAGTAACTTATAAGACCAAGTTCACGCTTCTTCTTCACAATCATCATACGTCGAAGGCGTCTATAGATAAACACAAACCAACAACACTCACCTCTGCTTACATGTCATTGATGAAACGTTGCATAGGTTTGATAACAGACTGAAATCCATTGTCCAGGATAACACTCTGTTCAGATTCACAGGTTCAGAAGATATACTGACGTCTAACGAGTCAGTTGTCTCTGAAGAAACAAGTGGAGTAACTACAGCAACCGGATTGGTTGATGGAATGGAAATATTCGGTACTGTAAGTTCATTACTTGTTTCAATAGTCTCAAGATCCGTAATATCTGATGAATATTGAGGTGAGTCTGGTAATTCCAAAGAAGGAACTTTCAGAACATCATCACTCATATCAGAAACTGGGTCTGGATAATCACTTATATCAATAATTGGATCAGAGAATGAACAATCACGAGTAGAATCAATAGTCTGGTAAACATTACACAAGGGAGACTCAACTAGACTACGGTACTCGTTCTCGTAAGGTTCGGTCAAAAACACCCGTCGAACTCAATTCGCCAAACAGGTCGTTTTCGCTCTCATAGATAGTATTCGTACAGAAATCCAACATCTCTGATCTTAGGACCAAAAAGAATGTGTCATCATGTTCGTTAGTTACAATCATCACAGTTTTCTTCTGCCACCGGGGATGAAAAACCGTGAATATCGTCTTGAAAGAATCGCGGTTATAATGAGTATTCTTCAATGTCCCCTTTGAGGTGGATAAAAACTATCAATAATTGGTCTATTACCATTTACAGAAGGAAATATGGTCATCGACATAAAATGACTTCACATCTAGTATTCATCCAATCAAAGACTGGA
>NW_014568692.1:0-1396 GCF_000743755.1 Blastocystis sp. subtype 4
ATTGAGCTTACAGAACTAAGGAACACCCTTCATGAATGATTTCCATGTAAAGAGTGTTGAAATGGCTGATTCAACAAAACATGAAGAAGGAAATGCAGTAATTCTGTTTTCAGGAAACATGAAGGATACAAGATGAAAGTGAATTTGAAGAAAGGAATAAAGGGAAGAGAGTGATCTATCGAGAGAATAACACAGTGTTTATGAAACCCTGATTTGTGAATGATATAGCAGAAGGAGAGTTCACAGAAAGGGATAGATAGGACTGTGATAAGGAAAGAATGTTTGTATGAAAAGAGAGGTCTATTTATCGAATTGGATGATAAAGAAGTGGAATTGAGTCATTGTTTCTATGGGAACAGAATCTTGGTAAGTGTTTTGAAGAAGAGTGAACAAATCGATGCAAATGGAATACTCTTTCCATATCCCAATACATTGCTGATCGAAAACATAAGAAGGAATCTGTTATTAGTATGAGAATGGTGTATGTTTGAAGAAGTATCGATATAAGAATGATGAAAGATTGTTACTGATATACGAGTTCAAAGGAGACGAAATGATTGAATATGATGATAAGAGGAAACGAGTATATCAAGGATAATATGTATTAGACAAGACTATGGGTTTTGTTAGGAATGGTGAAGGGAGTGATGGTGAATCTGCTTTGTATATTGGTCATTTTGAAATGGAATGAGAAGTGGTGAAAGGAGCTTGTATTGTGATGGATATCAACAGTATATTGGTGAATGATCAAGGAAAGGAGTATGATAAGAATGGAAATGTAATGAAATAGCAAACTTGAATAATGAGAACAACAATGATCCTTGCAAGACTACTGTCTTTGTTTTGGGTATAGTTCTCTTGATCTTTGTTTATACCCATAACGATTATTATGTGGAGCTGATCATTTGTTTCCTTCTACAACTGACTAACTTGGCAATTTGGTATTTCTTAGGTAGTATATTATATGGAAGCATGTCAATAAGTGATTTGCCAAGTTGTTATACTCATATGCATTGTACATTTGCTCATATTTGAATTGCATAGTATATAACGGAGGAGATAGTTACTAATCAAACAGACTGATAATGATTTGGCATTTCTGTTAACGATAAAGCCACTTTGACAGTTTGGTGAGTGGATAACATAATGATTACTAATTCATTACATCGATAGTGTATTCTTATCTATCATGAAGTTCCTCTATTCATTCCTTATGAAAACAGGTTTAACTGAATGGAATGGAGTTGTGTATTATGTTGGTAATGATGTGAGGATAAGAATGTGTTATTGAAAAGGATTAGTGAAAGAAATGAAAACAAGAACGGTCATATCTAGTGGAAAGCGCCCTAACCCGTCTGATCTAGGAAGCTAAGTCATTACGAGTTGAGTTAGTACC
>NW_014568691.1:0-1338 GCF_000743755.1 Blastocystis sp. subtype 4
TAGTTGTGTTGAATCTCTGATTATTGATGATCATTTCAATCCTGATATATCATCATTGATATTGAACTATTCATTGATATCATTGAAACGAATTGACATAGGAAATCGTTGTTTTGATAAAGTGACTCGATTTGAGATTGATGGATTGAATGAATTGAAGACTATCAGCATTGGAAGCGATAGTTTCAATTGTATTAGTCCCATTAGAAAACGTATGAATTGTTTGATAATGAATTGTGATCGATTAAGTGTTATTCACATAGGAGATCATTCACTCTATTACTATAAATCATTTGAATTGAAGAATCTTCCTTCTCTCCTTTCCATTCAATTGGATAATGATGCATTCTGTTTTTGTCATTGGATAGTATTTGAGAGTATGAATGATTGAATGAATGATGAGTGAGATCTGATTCGACTTCAATCCATCACTCTTCGATATGAGACATTTTTTGGTTATTCTAGGACTATTGAATCAAATGAATTGATAATGAAGAGTATGAATGATACTGATGATTGATTGATGAGATCTCCCTTCTCTATCTACATTCAAAGGATATGGTAACAATTTCTGGGGTATAGGCAAAGTGCAATTGGATAGTAATGATTGATGATTGAATTTGAACTAGACATTCCATCACTCACTGAAGATGGAATAAAAATGAATGGATCTGCATTCTTCTGTGTGGGAAAATTGGATAGTTCGAGTATGATTGATTGATTGATAAAGAATGAGATGCTGATTCTCTTGATCAATTCATTCGACGAAAAAGTTGCAAGCTATGAATGCATTAATCATTCTCCAATCTCAGATCCTTTTAGTGTCATTCTGCTATCCTCATGAATCAGCTGCTAGTTGTTAATTATATACTAATGAATTCATCCTCTTTGTCTATGATCAATCACAGTCTTATCACCCACACTCCATAAACATAGTACTGAGTTGTTACATATCATTCGATTACTGTCAAAAGAATAAGTGGCTTGATTCATAACTGGCTAAGGTATGAGAATAATTGATCAACAGAATCACTGTCTTCCCAGAAATTTCTTCTTATTCGGTCAAAATACCTAATATAACCATTATATCATTGAAGTTGATCTTTTAGGCTAGTTTTAGTTGAAATAATGAAAATAACGTAATAGGATCAAAATAGGAAGATTGATACCTGTTCAAAATAGGGATTAAAGGTGGTTATATTGATGAAGGTCCCATTAGTTTCAAGACCCCAAATTCTGTTGTTCCCACAAATAACTAGGCTACGAATGGCTTTTGTTGCTCCTGCTGAACACGACGAGGTTGTCTGTGCCCTCGCTACTCTCTTGCTTGCTGATGGT
>NW_014568690.1:0-1367 GCF_000743755.1 Blastocystis sp. subtype 4
CCAGATTCCGTCAAGAGAGATTAGGAGATGATAAGATGAGAGAATTGAGGAAAGAACTGATGAAAGAGATTGAAAGAAGAAATGGAATTGTGATATCTCCTGTTTGTTATCAATGAATGAAGATGATTTGATGTGAGTATGTTGAACAACTCCATTGTATTCAAACAATCATATCAAAAGAAGAATGTTGTTTCATTAAACCATTCCAAAGAATCTGCAATACTATCAAAATCTTCGATTCCGTTGAATCTTTGGAAACAATTGTTTCCAGACTCTATCATTGTGTTGTTTTATCGTTTCACGATATTGTAGATTGCATTCAAATACACTACTATAGTTTGTTGTTCTCATGAGTCTGGCTAGATGATTGTAGTCATTGAATTGAATAGAACAGGGACCAATACTCAACTGCTCTGATACTTCGATCCTCAGGAGAATAAGGATGAGTTGTGTTTGGATGACAAGGTAACTCATTGGCTCGAGTCCAACAATACTGAATATCATTATTCCTAGCATCAAATCCAATGTTCTCTCTAGCCATCATCCTAGGAGAAGGAACAAAAAGAGGAATAGCTGTAGTGATTAGATCAGCAATGTAATAGGATAACATGGCATAAGGAAAGAGAATAGCTGCTTTGAATCGATTGATATCATTCAACTCAAAGGATCTACGAATGATTTCCTGAATTCGAAGAATTGAACAATTGAATCCATATGATTGACAAGCTGCAGTATCATTGGATCCATACTTAGGTCTTCTTTTGAATATTTGAAAGGAGCAAAGAGATAATGATTGTATTCAGATTGATATACTGTTGGAGGTTCATATCCAAAAACACTTGAAGCAATGATATAGGGAACATGCTTTCCAGAATAGTAATTGATATACTCAGCATTATATCTCCCTTCTGCCATCACAATCACAGGAGTATCTGGCTTTTCAAACATCCACTTATAGAGACTATGATTATCTCTTTCATTACATCATTTTGATGGTAAAACGATGTGCTGGAATGAATATCTGGAGTGAAGAAGAGAAGATGACTTGATGATCGATGAATAATATGTACTGAAAACTCAGTTCATCATTACACTTTTGAAATCCTAACGATATCCATAGATAGAGATAGGATATGAATAGGAATAGAAACAGAATTGGAAAGAATGAAACATGAACTCTAATGAAAGATGATAGGTCTGAATAATCGCATCAACTGATACACCTCTATTACTAATGATTGTTATGTATTTCATATTAATAAACAAATAGTACTAAAACTGATTACATGATCTTGTTGTGAGATTGAAATGAATAGCAGGAGAATGAGTGACTCGATAGATTCGTTGATGAATAGAACTACTCAAAG
>NW_014568689.1:0-1333 GCF_000743755.1 Blastocystis sp. subtype 4
ATGGAGAAATGGAGTGATTGGAGATTTGTCGACTTCATCCACTGTTGAGAATTCATATATTGATTTGAAGTACTATGTTGTGACTCTTCCAGGTAAACAAATGCAGACTTCAACAGTAACGAGTCCAGTGACATTCCTTCAATCTGGAAGTAACACGATTGCTATTGCCATTGTTGCTATTGCTGACAGTTACACCACATCCTGCCTTCAGAACAATCTGAATCTCATATCTGGGAATTCACTGCTACATCTACTGGAATCAGTGGAACTGCTGTTAGTCCTTTCGATATGTATCATGGAACAACTATCCTTTCTTCATCCTGTACTGAGAATTCTCTGATTGTGACTCTATCAAACAATCGTCGTGAATGGATCAGTTCTGTTCAGATTCAGATTCCTTATTACTCTGGTAGAGATCAATGGATAACTCAATTCGTTCTGTATGGTCGTAACTCAGATACAGATGAATGGACACTTCTAACCAATGTGACTGGTCTCACTTATTCGTTTGCTGGTCAGAAGAGAAGAGTCTATTTCCCTAACAATACTCCTTACAATCAATTCAAGTTTGAGAACTTTACTTCTGGTAATCCTTGTGATTGGAGAATTCAATCTCTGGATCTGTTTGCTGATAATGTGTTGGTTGATATTCCTAACTTCACTTATGATTCTACTTCAGTCACTGTATTCAAGTATGTTGAGATGTCTGAAGTGATTCCTCAGAATGGAGATGGTTACATGAACTTCAGAATCAATCCTTCTCTTCCTGCTGGTATTGTGTTGGATCCTTCTGGTTGGATCTCAGGTACTGCCACTTCTGAGAGTACTACTCAAACCTACACTATCACTGCTACTAAGATGACTGGAGGAGATGTGACTGCCACTATCTCTCTCAGTTACAGCATGTACTGGAGGCAAGGGGTTGATGACTGTTCGTTTTAGAGCTGATAGTTTTCCGGCTGAGAATTCATGGAAGCTGTATGAAGGAAGAGGAACCACAGGAGCTGTGTTGAGATCTGTAAGCGAGTTCCCTGTGAAGAATGCTTATTACTATGTTGATTTCTGTTTGAATGATGGAATCTACACATTCCAAGGAGCTGATTCATATGGAGATGGTTGGGATAATGGAAGTGGTTACACTCTGACTGTTGATATGGGAGAGATGGAGTTGGATATGAATGAAGTACCGAACACTGGTATGAAGCCTGTGATTGTGACCACTGTGTTCTCAACGTATTTCCCTTTCCAGATTGAATACACAGATTGGAAGGTGATACAGAGTGATGTGTCAAGTGATTGGAATAGTGTGAGTTTCGATGATTCCACTTGGAAC
>NW_014568688.1:0-1408 GCF_000743755.1 Blastocystis sp. subtype 4
CTTCATCATTACCATCTTATCAATATCAATCAATTCGATGTCTTTCTGTCGTATATCAAGTGATAATTGATCATAGAAAGAGTAGGAAGAAAAGAAATCCGAGAATCCTTGTAAAACAACACTGAACAGAATCACAAGATTAAGAATCATTCTAGAATCACATGTTTGAATTCTCTATATTACTCCCTCTAATGATAGACCAGTAGATCATAACATTTGATTGATATCAAAGCATTATCCATTTCCATATGAATGTGTATTTGTCTTCTCTTTCTCATTGTCATTCTATCAGTTATCACAGATTCATTGTAACAATAGAAATGGATAGAATCAACAGAAATGATTGTGAGAAATGAATAGATAGTTGATGAGATTCTATTGACAATAGAATAAGAGAAGAATGATACTAAGTGTTGAAGATGAAAGAAATGATAGTATGAAATGGAATATTGGTTTATTAGAATGAAATCAAGAACTGAATATCGATATTGGAATGAATTCTATCATTATGAACAATGGTTGATAGTCTCAATTTGGATTCAAACATTGATAGATAATCATTGAAACTGTAGTTTCCATTTGGTATAACCACATTGCTAATTGTACTATCACCATCACTCACTACTAGCTTGTTATTCGTATCATTGACTGAATATTGTTTGACAATGTTAATACCACTCATTTGATCATCTTCAATTCCTAGAATGTTCTTGATTTGATGAGCATTTGAGAAATCAATGGATTGAAAATCAGTGATATGAACTTTGTAAGTATCTTTCCCTGATATCACTAGATTGAATATTGCATTTCCAGTATTGAGTTTATCCATCAATTGATTGATATCCCATGTTCCTGGATTGAATATGATTTGAGCACCATCAATAACAACAATCTGAGTGGATGTGATATTGTGTATTTTGGCATCTGCAAGAAGAGATAATCGAGTGATATAACTGTTGTTAGGGAGTTGAATATCATTATTGAAATTGTAGTATATGGATTGTTAATAGGAATGGTGATGTTTGTGATATTGATGAGATTGAGTTGAATGACATCTTTGTACAATGTGAAGACAACGAATACAGTAGTAGCTCGAAATGATTCAGGACCAAAGAATATCATTGTTGAAGCAGGATACTATGATCAAGAACCATTAGAAGAGATGTTTGATTCATATCTAACATTCACAGAAGATGATATCCACATCCTTCTGGTCCTGCTTATGATTTAGTATTTCAACAAGCACCTGATTTGAGTCGAATATTGGGATTTGATGAAATTCAGGCAAGTGGTGTTAAAGGAAAAGGATCAGTAGATGTATCAAATGGATTGAATTGTATTCGAATCTACAGTAATCTGGTAAAGCAGATGATATCATTTGAAACAAGTCCATTAGTGGATTGTATGA
>NW_014568687.1:0-1326 GCF_000743755.1 Blastocystis sp. subtype 4
GGTTCATCATCTTTCGCTGCTTCTCGTCGATCAATTCATGAGAAGGAAGAGGAAGCAAAACGTCAATCTCAGCGAGATGAAGCTGAGTTGAGTAAGAATACTCCTGATGCTTCCAATGAGAATGGTGCATTGACTACAGAGGAGACGAAGGTTGCTGGTAAGATGTCATGGGATGTGTATAGTTTCTATCTGAAGGCTTTTGGTCGGATTCTAATGAGTATTGTGATCTTTGGATTCCTAGCGGCTGCTATTTTCTATGTACTCTCTCAATTCAAGTTGGCTGATTGGTCAGGCGAAGAGTCGTGTGTTACCTTCGATGAGGAATGTAAGGAGAAGACAAATGGATACATTCAGAGTTATTTCACTCTCATTATGCTCTATGCTGCCTTCACTATTCTACGAGTGATTCTATTCATCCCAGGTCGTATTCGTGCTGCTCAGAAGGTACATGATCGATTAGCTGATGTTATTATTGATGCTCCTGTGGCTTTCCATGATGTAACCCCTGTGGGTCGTATTCTGAATCGATTTAATAAGGATATGTCAACTGTGGATGCAGAACTTCCTCATAGCTTAACTATGTTCCTTCAACAGGTTTTCTTGTTACTCTCTGATTGTCTCTGTATCATTTTCTCTACTAATGGATGGATGGCTGTGGTTCTAGTGCCTGTATTCATCGTGTATTACATTATTCAGAATTCCTTCCGACGTTCCAATACGGATATTCAGCGAATTGAGTCTCTCACTCGAACTCCTATCTTTTCTGACTTCCAAGGTGTCTTGTTGGGATCACCTTCAATTCGTGCATATGGCCATCAGGAACGTTTCATTGATGGTATTGAGAAGAAGCTTGATACAAACAACAATTGTATGTTGATCTTCCAATGGGCCTCAGCGTGGCTAATGGTCCGATCGGATTGTATTGCGGCTATAATGTCATTCCTGATTGCTGTGATTGCGATTCTGGGTCCTTCTTTCATGAGTGCTGCTATGCTGGGTCTGGCACTGACTTCGAGTTCCAGTCTGAGTAATCAGATGAAGCAAATGGTTCGTATGTTGGCTCAGACAGAAGCTCAGATGAACGCTGTGGAGCGTATCAAGGAATATATTGATACTGTAAAGCCAGAGCCTCCCATGATTACTGATGTGCGTCCTCCTCAGGACTGGCCTAATGAGGGTCGCATTGAATACAAGAACGCAAAGCTGCGCTATCGTGATGGTCCTCTAGTGATGAAGGGAGTGAACCTTACCATCAATCCTCATGAGAAGGTTGGTGTCGTGGGTCGTACAGGTGCTGGAAAGTCAACAATGATGATTGCTTTGTTC
>NW_014568686.1:0-1408 GCF_000743755.1 Blastocystis sp. subtype 4
ATTGGGTGATAGTAATACATATTTGAAATGGCAAAATCAAAGATATACAATGCCTGTTCCTGTAGTTGTATATGCAGATTTTGAATGTTGTATTGATAAAGACAAACAACATAAACCTATTCTATTATCATGTGTTACTGTATCAAAGATTGATAATGTGAAAACAGAATACAAAGTGTTTCATGCTGAACATGAAGATGAAAGAGATTTGATACCATTCATTGATTATCTGATACATATTAAACAAGATGCTTCTTCCTATTTGTTTGATGAGACAAATCTGGAATGGAATGTTGATGTTGAAAAGGATTATGATAATACTAGTATATGTCCATTTTGTAATTGTGGTATTGGTTTCAAAGATGAAGTTGATCATAATAAGATAAGAATGAGTAGTTGTAGTAAGGATATCTATTTCAAAGAAGGTGAAATTGAAGAATTGATGAAAAGAAGAGGAGATGCAATGAATTGGTATGCAGATGAATTAGAGAAACGTCGTAATGCTGATCCATTCTATCAAAAGCAAGTCCGTATGAAATTCCTTGAAACAATGGTTTTGGATGGTAGAGCAAATGATAAACAAGAGAATGAGTATGAACAATTGAAGAAAGAAACACGATTAGCAGAACGTGTCAAAGTGAGACATCATGCTCATGTATCAGGAGAATACAGTAATGGTGAATGTGTACGTTATTATAAAGCAGGAGAATACATTTGTACATGTTGTGATAAATGCAATTTGCAATTATCATTCAACAAGAAGTATTACAAACTTCCTGTGTATTTCCATAATGGTATGCGTTATGATAATGCTTATATCATGAGACTATTAGGTAAGTATAAGGCTTTACATCCAAAAGCAGGCAAAATTGAAGAGATTCCTAGTTCAATGGATAAGGAAATGATGATTGAAATGAATGGTATTCAATTCAAAGATTCATACAAAATGATTTCTGCTCCTTTGAAACGTATTGTGAGTGATACTCTTGGAAATGATTTGGAGAATTATCGTTATACAAAACGATTATTGAAAGAGTATTTGGAAGATCATAACAAATCATATGATCCAAAATTCATTGAATTGATGACTCGCAAAGAACCAATGTTCTATGGTTTGATTACATCTTACAAATCTCTATCAACCAGACACATTCCAAAACAAGAAGAATGTTATGATGATTTGTCACAATCATTTATGTGTAATGAAGATTATGAACATATGAGATTGTTATGGAAGACATTTCATATTCGTAATTGGGGTGAGTATTATGAATTGTACAATCTGTTGGATGTGACATTACTTGCAGATTGTTTTGAACATTTCCGAGATTCAACTATGAAATCCTTTGGTGTTGATTCTGCTCATTATCTAACAACACCTCAAATGTCATATTCATTGTTTCTGAAG
>NW_014568685.1:0-1324 GCF_000743755.1 Blastocystis sp. subtype 4
ATAAAATGATGATTTGAATGGGATACGTTGAATGAGAGATTATCAGAGATGACACAATTCATATTCAAATCATGATGATTCGATATAGAATGAGATGTGTTGTGGATGGTTTGAGTTGATGAATAGGAGTACAATCAATCACTTCAATCTATCTCATGTATTCACATAGGATATGAATGATATCATCAATATAATACACACCATTCTCTCTTATCCACTTATCATCCTATTCATCACCACAATTGTCATTGTTTTCATCATTCAATCCTCTCTACTTCCATTATGAACAATGAATGAAATGATATGATATGAAACTCAGCATCCATGATTCAAGAATGAATGACAAGATTGTTTCATTCATTATTAACAAATACAATCAATACCTTAGTATATTACACAACTAGCTGATAACCTTTTATTGAAATGAATGATAGGTTGAAGATTAGAAGAATCTGATTCTTGTGGACTACTCTCTTTCTTTGGTACATTTCTACTTTGTCGAATGAACTGATGAAGAGATCCAGCATCTCAATCATTATTGATCAATCAACCATACTAGTACTATTCAACTGCCACACATTATTGAATGAATCATCCAACTTTATTCCATCTTCAGTGAGTGATGGAATATCTAATTCAAATTCAATCATCAATAATCACTCTCCAATTGAACTTTGCCTATCCTATTGAAATTGACGATGCCATCAATTCGAGATAGAGAAGGAAGATCTAATCAATCAATCATCATTATCACTCATACTCTTCATTATCAATTCATTCGATTCAACAGTACTACCATCACCACCAAAAGCATATGATCCATCAGTGATGGATTGAAGTCTAGTCAGATCTTATTTATCATTCATTCAATCATTCATACTCTCAAATACTATCCTATGACAATAACTGAATACATACCAGCCCAATTCAATGAATATGAGTGAAGGGAGATTCTTACATTCAAATGATTCATACCTACTACATGAATCCCTTCCAATGTGGATCTCTCTTAACTGATAACAATTCATTATCAAACATTTGCTTCCTTCTCTAGGACTATTATTGAGAGAGAAACATTTCCATCCAATGCTGATAGTCTCCAATCCATTCAATCCATCAATCACAAATTGATTCACTTTCTCCATACAAGCATACCTAATGTCAATTCGTTTCAATGATATCAATGAATAGTTCAATATCAATGATGATATATCAGGATTGAAAAGATCAGCAATAATCAGAGATTCAATACAACTAGTAACAATCAATTCACAATCATCAATCCATTTCATTCTCATATCATCATTAACATCAATAATAACAT
>NW_014568684.1:0-1323 GCF_000743755.1 Blastocystis sp. subtype 4
GATAAGATGAGAGAATTGAGGAAAGAACTGATGAAAGAGATTGAAAGAAGAAATGGAATTGTGATATCTCTTGTTTGTTATCAATGAATGAAGATGATTTGATGTGGAATTGATGTGAATATGAACAATAGAACTGATTCTTAACCAATTCCGTCATTCGATTGTGTTACCACAACAGAATGATTAAGCAAACAGTGTTATCGAATGAATGCATCATTTCAGAATGTGATCAACAGATCAAGTTACACAAGAATATCCAACTGTTAATGTACGCAGTAGAGAATGAAATGGAATCACAGCTAGTGTGATTATGATTAATAGTCATTAGATGGATGAGTAATTATACTAAATACCAATTGAGCAGAATATAATGAGAAACGAGAATACTTATCCTAACAATGGATATATAAGATATTGTAATTGTTTTCCAAATCAATTAGTACTATTCTTAATTCATTATTATATTCATAATGACAAAACACTATGTTATATGAGCTCTTAGATGCGCTGGAGAGAACAGAAAGTAATTTGGATACGAAATGATCATTGGATTCTTTTCAAGAAAGCCTTCACCAAATGGATTGACATTTGTTCCTATCAACTGTGTGATACTAGATTTGCAAATAACTACTCTATTGAAGGGGGAATGAACGAAAATGGATGAAAGAAGAGAATTGAAAGACAATAGAACTATGCAACTGGAGACAATACTACTTGGTGCTAGAAGTTGTTATTCTTGCTATTGATATCTTTAGAGCCGCATTCAAATAACATCTCATTAAGACAAATCTATCATCAGTAGAAGGGAAGATGGTTGGATTCAATCATCAAAATGTTGTTCTGATATTGTTAATGATTTCGTTGGTAGTATCATGAATAATAGTAAGATTAAAACCTTTACTACAAGTGAACACCAAAGTCTTGGACACTTGTTGAAATAGTCACATAGTACAAATCTGTAGTATTATCCATTGTGGGATTCTTGGAGTAATAAGAAAGTGATAACTTATGTCTCCTGCCTCTCGATGAGGAGGAATTCACTTTCTATGCTGATTGGCATCCTGATGAGTTCGAGGAGATCACTACTACCAAACAGAGATACTCAGAAATCATTACTCCTATTCCCTCTACTGTTCCTGTGTACAACAATTCAAATCTCCGTTATCTGATGCCCTCAATGTGTTAATCATTCCTTGTGAACCTATCCAACTCAGACTTCCAATCACTTCTTCTGAAACGAATGCCAATTATGGAGGAATTGCTGGATATGCATTTGGAATTGAACCACTTCATTCATCTGTTTGTTCACAATCACTCTCAACA
>NW_014568683.1:0-1321 GCF_000743755.1 Blastocystis sp. subtype 4
GAAGTAGGGAATGATCCTCTAGCAGCCTGAGACCAACCTGATGTATCATCACCAAACCAATTGTTAGGCACTTCACCCATCTTATAATACCATTGTTCTAAAACACTGATAGAAGGACGACGAAGATAGTGAGTATGAACATTGCCTTGATAACTGTCATATCGTCCTTTCAGAACCATCTCCTCTTCATCATCAGGAAGCAGAGCATACATATAGAAATACGAACCAGAATACCAATAGGTGAAGGTGGAATAGAATGTGACATCAAATCGATCCACAGAAATACAGAGATAATGAGTCCAATTTATATTAGCAACTTGATTATGGTCTGGTTGAATCTCAAAGAGAATATCATTGTTGGATGAATCACGAATACTGAAATACTCACTATGTGGATTTCCTTTATTCGTTCTGAGAATCTTGTAGAATAATCCTGAACAGTCATTGAATGCAATAATAAGTGAAGCCTGAAGTTGAATAGATCCTATGACTGATGTGACTAGATATGAAGTTGAAGGAGTGGTAACAGTTGATATTCCAGAAATAATGCATGTGTTGGGATCAATGGACACTCCGTCAGGAAGTGCAGGTGAGATTGAACAACCACTTAGACCATGCATTGTAGGTGAAATATTCACTTCCTCATATTTAATATAATAGGAATACTGAGTTTGAGGATAAGAAATAATGGTAGGAGGAATACGATTACAAACAAGGAGCTGGAATTCATACACCTCTACAGATTTCGATTGAACATTGAATCGAATCCGAGAATACTTGGGAAGTGCTGTAATTAAATCCCATTGAGCCCATATGTTAGCTGTATAAGAGTGATCAGAAACAGTTAAAACGGTTTCCCAATTTGATAGTGTTGACATTGCACCATCAATCGAAAAACTCTTAGGACTTAACAAGTAGTATGTATAGGGCCACAAACGGAATGAATTAATTAGAGGAAGAGAAGAACCTGATATCTCAAAAGTGAGTGAACCAGGAGGAGAAGAGAGATAGGCTGCTGTAGCATGTGTATATGATATAGCATTGACAGGATTTGTGAATCCTGTAGCAGTAACAGTTAACTCATTTGGAACGACAAAACAATTGTTTGTTGAACTCATACCAGCCATTAATGAGATGAATCCATCAAATTCAATATAGGCAGAATAATTCATACTCAGAGGATGGACTTCAACAGCGATAATATTCGACACAGTCACATCAGTAGCAGGACGAATGAGTCCATGATAACCATACGATGTATAGCTTCCTGTAGCTACAGTACTGTTTGTTGGTGTTCCATCAGCCATGTTATCTCGATACA
>NW_014568682.1:0-1320 GCF_000743755.1 Blastocystis sp. subtype 4
TTGTTGAATGAAGTGATTATTGGTGAGAATAGTCTGAGTTCATTGAGTCATTCGTGAGGAATTGAGTGTTGATTGATGACTAGATACACAGTGAATAATTGGGATTCATATTTGAGTATTCCTTTGTATGTAACTGCACTGACTGTAACTGCCAATTCATGTAATGAAGATAGCATTAATGTCATTGATCTGAGTTCATTCAAGTTTCTTCGAAGTGTTGTGATTGGTAATAGCTGTTTCAAGTATGTTCGGATATTCTCGATAGTTGGACTCAATTGGCTTGAATCAGTCAGTATTGGCACTTACAGTTTTGGGAGTGATGGTTCATTATGGGAGGGCAGTGAATTCAAGATTGTGAATTGTCCACAATTGAAGAGCTTGAGTATTGGATATCGTTCATTTGGTCGATACAATGGATTTGAATTGTCTGAGTTGCCTCAACTGATATCTGTTGTAATGAGCAGTCTGTATGATTATGGTTGTTTTCGATATGCTCGTAAAGCAGTATTCAGAGGTATGAATGATGGAAGAGATGGATTGTAGACTTGCCATCATTGGAGACTATTGATCTAGGAAATACTGCCTTCCAGTGGCTAGAATCTGCTGTATTTGAAAGTATGTGATAATAGGAATTGAACATATCAGATCTTCCTAAGTTGACAGTGTTACGATTACGAGAATATTGCTTTGTTGGTTCGACTTCTACAAAGATAACTGATGTAATTCCCTATTACTATAAGAATACTCTTATCATGAGGAGTATGTATGTTAACAGTTCTAATCATCAGATCTACCATCTTTGAGGACACTAAGCATTAGTTATGATGTATTTAGGAATATGGGTTTTGTAACGTTAGAAAGTAACACATTTGGAACTATCAAACAATAGATGTTCGATCACCTCTCACTATTGAAGTATCTGGTTCTAATCATTTCCAATACACTCACACTCTTGAAGTGAATAGTTGATGATTGTATTGTTGATTGAGATGTAGATGCATCTAGTCTTGCTCAGTTGATATCATCCAAAAGTGTTTATGTGAAAGCAACAGGTGAAGTGATTGATCTCAGTTCAATTCCATTATCAGTTGAGGATCTGAGGTTTGAGGATTATTCTCAAGTGGATTCAACTGTTCTATCATTCAATCTGTCTCCATTCTCTCATCTCAAATCCGTCACTATTGGAGATGACTCTTTTGATTCACCAATTGAGTTCATAGTCAATGGACTGAATGAATTGATTTCAATTCATATTGGAATGAACTCATTCACAAGAAGCAGAATGTCTCGTGCTGAAAGATGGAGTCGAGAGTTTCATGT
>NW_014568681.1:0-1366 GCF_000743755.1 Blastocystis sp. subtype 4
GCTTCTGTTCAATGGCATTATTGAAGTCAGATCCGAAGGCCAGATGAGTAATTGACACATCATCCAACTTGATGTGATACTTCTCAGCACGCTCCTCCAAAAGTTCACTGATACGCTCAGAAACCTTTTCTCGTTCTGTTAACAACTGTTCGGCGTTGTATTGAGCTACTACTGCCTTCATGATCTCATTACCAAGAGAAGGAAGCACACGATCACGATAATCAGGACCTACTTCACGATGAATTGTCGACAAATGATCCAAATCAGGATGTGTCAACACTCGAAGAGAAATGCCCACTGTTTGCAAATCCTTTGTACCAGTCTCTGTAGAGATCTCACGAGGAGTGGTACGAATATCATAAATGTAAGGGTACTTACACTTCACCAAACCAACCATTTCCTACCTGAATCAGAGGAATTCGGAAATGAGTTCCCTCAGCAACTGTTTTAGGCAATACTCCACGGAAACGATCGAAGATGACAGCTCGTTCGCCTCCATCAACTACAATCATTACATTTCCAGTCTAATCAAAATCTACCATCGTAAATACACTGATCGAAACAGACCAAACCGGCTCCAATACCAATGGACCATTTTGCTACCTTTGTTAACTAGAATTCATTATAGAACGTTCAAACAATCCTACCATACGAGCAGCCTCTGCCATGCTTGCTTTCAATCGTTAGTAACAAACAAATGTCATGATTACTGTGGCAATTCCATCCTTTTACGCCTTGGAAAGTCTCTTCGACACACGAGCGCTCTTTCTCTCCTTGTTCAGTTGCTCCAGACGCTGTTTGTACTCAGCAGCCTCCACACGAGCCTTCTCCATAGCAGCCTTCTTCTCAGCCAGACGAGCACGCTTGTGGCACAACACACGATGAGTCACCAGACGCTGGATCTTTGGAGCCTTGTCTCGCTTGTGACCATTATGTTCGAAGGTACGACGAATCACGAACTTGCGAACATCATCCTCCTTCGTCAGACCAAACAACTTGCGAATGTGACTAGCTCTCTTAGGACCCAGACGACGGGGCTTTGCAGATGCTTCGTCTGTCAGACCCGGAATCTCCTGTTCACCCTTCTTCACAATCATCAAGTTCAGAACACAAATGTCCGAACCCACAATACAACCACGAACAGACTTGCGCTTTCTCTCACCCTATACATCATTCCCTTCCATTGAGAACAACATCACGACGCGCACGATAACAAGAACTGCCGTCAGCAAGAAGGAGACGCACACGATGGTTGCAAAGAACACCTTGCTTCATAGGGAATCCCTGCTTATCGTTTCCTCCAGTAATGCTACTTCCTCAACCAAACCAACTAAACACTACCGGAAAACATAACCCTTGAATTCAT
>NW_014568680.1:0-1317 GCF_000743755.1 Blastocystis sp. subtype 4
GTTCTTGCAACTGGAAGAAAATCACTTAAGAGTTCCTTGATCTATCAGTTTCCAGAGAGTGAAGGTGGTGATAAAACGGATTTGCTGATTGAAGTGCTTGATAGTCACTATTTCCAGTTTTTGATATCCAGTTAAGATACGAATGAAATCCCTCTCATTGACATATGATTCTTTTGAAAGCGGTGCAAGCATTATTTCCATTGAACACTAAGTAATCAAGCCCATTCATTTGAAGGAAAGTGACATGATAATAGATATTAGATAATGAGTTCATTAACAAACACATCGACTTAGTGTCTTCCTCCATGACTATTCACATACAAAGCTCCTGCGCTTTGGTTACCAGACACTTCACTGACTCCTCTTCCACTTGACCATGCAGAACTCATTTCAGACGCAGCTGGAGAATCACGAATAATACCAGGAGAACTGTATCCTCTCGAAGCTGCTGCAGCACCATCATAGGATCCGTTAGACTTACTCATTCTCAATTGACAATTCTTTCGATAAGATTATTATGATTCATTTCAATATCACTGAAATCAACTGAAATCAACGGTCATGCTGAACATCAATCCTTTTCTCTCACGTATTCTATCCATCCTTCTCATATCTATTACTATTCACGAACTAGTACTCTCAATTCTGTGTTACTCTTGATCGAACAGTAGTAATAACAGTGATAATACTACTAGGATTTCATCTAACAGACTTCGTTCAAGAGTTCCTTCAATATCCCAGTAACTAAACAAATGGGTATCTGTTATTGAGGCGAGGCATACTTGGTTGTTTTATTTGAAAGGTCTATCATTCATAACAATAGAAAGAAGTAGCTCGATTCTCAGTTGGCTTCACTTAAATTGTAGTTATTAATGAAGAAGTTGGTTTTCCTCCTTGGATAATGAAAGTGATGATATCAATGAAGATAGAAATAGAAATAAATCCACCTCCATTCTCAGCATTGGTTGAATAGGAAGTGATCCTGAGATAATGGAGAGAGTAGAGACTTTGGTGAGAGTGGGAGTGATAGAGAAGGATAATCCTTGACCAATGATGAGATTGGTTTGAGGATATGAGATGAGAGATGAAATGATCTCAATTGTAATCGAAATAGAATCCATCCCACTTCCATTCTGCATTGATTGAATAAGAGGTGATTGATTTGACAGTGGTTGGAGTTCCATGAATCTCTCCTGTGAGTGGATCCAATGTCAATCCATCAGGAAGAGTCTGAGAAGAAAGATACCATCTCTGAACAGTATTGATGAATGAAGGAATTCCTGTAGATGCAAATCGTCATGCAACAATAGAAGTGTA
>NW_014568679.1:0-1341 GCF_000743755.1 Blastocystis sp. subtype 4
GATTCCTTCAATTATTGAATTAGGATAATCCTACTATTGAATGATTTCTATCTGATGAAGAATTCAATTGAATTGTGAGAAATGTTCATATTATTAATTAGAGATGACAGGTTTTCGTTTGATTCTATTTCCAGTCATCTATATTCTTACACTTGTTTCTCTTTTCATCTATGGATCATTCAATGATGGGAGATCGATTCAATCTGAATCTGTAACAAGGGATTCACCAAAACATCTCCTCTTCTTCCCTGATATCCATGTTGGAACAACAAATGACTTAGCAATGACTCTTCATTCTTATGGTCACTCTCTCTATCTTTTCAATAAGAGATGTACTCTTCCTCGGTATTCAACTGTCTATGATTCAATCATTTCTCCAGAAAGGTATTTGTCCTCACAACATCATTATGGTGAGATTATCATTCCCAATACAACCATTTGTAATCAAGCAGAGTGTAAATGGTTTAGCATGAAATATGTGAATCGAATATGGCCTCTCTTTGAAAATGATCCTATCTTCAGAGAGGCTGATGCGATAATTTGCATGTTCTATCCTTCTCATTGTCAGAACTATCTTGTCTTCAACAAAACCACAATCTTCATTCCTGCTCATCGATTCTCTCTTAAGCGTTGTCCTGAAGCCGATATCAGAAATCTCTACAAATGGATGTTTGAAAAACCAGATGCTCCTGTGATTGTGATGGCAGCAGGGAGATATGATGCTGAGTATATCAATTACTATTCTGGTAAACAAGTGCCTTATATCATTGCTTCTAGTGTTCTTGGATATGAACCTCCAAAGAAATATGATCCTGAATTCTCTGATTTCATCTTTGCTCCATTCAAGTTTCTCAAACGAGGACCCGAATTCAGATCCAATATCACATCTGCTTGTCATTCTCAGGGTTTCAATTGTTCAGTGGTTCGTATCAATGAGGTACTTCATCGACCTTTTGAATTGCCAGATATCAATCGATTCAAAGCAGCTATTCTCTTTCCTTATGCCATGTTATCCTATTACATTGCTGATCTAATCACTACAGCTATTCCTCTTTTTGTTCCTTCTCCTAGGATGATGGCTAGAGAGAANATTGGATTTGATGCTAGGAATAATGATATTCAGTATTGTTGGACTCGAGCCAATGAGTTACCTCGTCATCCAAACACAACTCATCCTTATTCTCCTGAGGATCGAAGTATCAGAGCAGTTGAGTATTGGACACAATATGCTTCATTCTATACTCCCTGTTCTATTCAATTCAATGACTACAATCATCTAGCCAGACTCATGAGAACAACAAACTATAGTAGTGTATTTGAATGCAATCTACAATATCGTGA
>NW_014568678.1:0-1315 GCF_000743755.1 Blastocystis sp. subtype 4
ACATTTGCATTCTTCTTGATTATGAATAGAACTGCTTCTTTTGGTTCATTCATTTTCTCTGCTTTTGAACTGTATTCTTCAGGAGAATACACTTTGAATAAATCAAATAGTTAATGACTCTAAGATGAATGGGATTGAACAATGAGTTCGTTTAGCCATTTGAACGTAGATGCAGTTCGTATAAGTGATATGCGTTCGGTTCAGTTTGATGTGCGTGATCGTTATGGTGAAGTAGTGTCAATCGCTTCAGATATCTACATCAACATCCAATTTACATATTCAACAAACAGATTCTACTACATTTGTTTATTGTGTTTTAATTTGACTCATTTTGCATTATCCACTATGGTGTCGAACGAACAGATCAAGAAAATGAGCATCTTAATAATTATCAATTCACAATCATACTCGAACTGTTCAATTCTCTTACACCATTGAAAGCACTATTCAATTGTATTCCTTCATCAGCGAGAGATGGAATGTCTAGTTTAAAAACAGTCACAAACATCACTCTCCAATATTACCTTCCGTATACCCAAGAAATTGCAACCATCTCCTTTGAATAGAGATAGAGAAGGAAGATCTCATCAATCAATCATCACCATCATTCAAACTCTTTATTGTCAATACAATCGAGTCAGTTGTCTTATAATCGCCTTGAAGAGCTCCCTCCCTTAGAATGATGGACTGAAGTCGAGTCAGATCTCATTTATAAGTCATACAACCATTCATACTCTCAAATATAATCGAATGACACTTAAAGAATGCATATTTACCCAATTGAATGGAGATGAGAGAAGGAAGATTCTTCAATTCAAATGATTCGTACCAATAGAATAAACATCTTCCAATGTGGATTTCTTTTAATTCATCACAGTTCATTATCACACATTTGCTTCCTCTTCTTGTCTCCTCGCTGACCACTCTCACCCATGCATATTGATCCAATTGAATGGATTTCAGAGAATGGAGATTATTCAATTCAAAGGATTCATACCAATAGAATGATATGTATCCAAAGTGGATTTGTTTCAATTGATCACAATTCATTATCAAACATGAGCTTCCTCGATTATTCTCATTATCGAGATAGAAACTTTTCTCGCCAATGTCTATAGTCTCCAGTATATTCAATCCATCAATCACAAATCGATTCACTTTATCAAAACAACGATTTCCAATTTCAATTTGTTTCAATGATATCAATGAATTGTTGAATATCAATGATGATATATCAGGATTGAAATGATCATCAATAATCAGAGATTCAATACAACTAGTAACAATCAATTCACAATCATCAATCCATTTCATT
>NW_014568677.1:0-1320 GCF_000743755.1 Blastocystis sp. subtype 4
TATGAATGAAGCAACTATGATTAACTGGGCATTTGAAGCGAATAGCATGACAAGTGTGTTGAATGCTCCAGTTGGAATAAGCAAGTTGATGATTGGTGACAATTGTTGTGATGAAGTCAATTTCACTTCTCTGGATCTGAGTCGATTTGTTCATTTGAAGTCATTGGTGATTGGAAAGAACTCTCTGAATGAGATTGTGACAATCACAGGTGTTGAATATGAATTGTTGAATGAAGTGATTATTGGTGAGAATAGTCTGAGTTCATTGAGTCATTCGTGAGGAATTGAGTGTTAATTGATGACTAGATACACAGTGAATAATCGCAATACCTTGTTGAGTATTCCTTGGGATGTAACTGCACTGACTGTAACTGCCAATTCATGTAATGATAATACCATTAATGTGGTTGATTTGAGTTCATTCAAATTTGTTCGAAGTGTTGTGATTGGTGATAGCTGTTTCCAGTATGTTCAGATATTCTCGATAGTGGGACTCAATTGGCTTGAATCAGTCAGTATTGGTTCTTCCAGTTTTGGGGGTACTGGTTCATTATGGAAGGGTAGTGAGTTGAAGATTGTGAATTGTCCACAATTGAAGAGTTTGAGTATTAGAGCTGTTTCATTTGTTCGATACAATTGGTTTGAATTGTCTGAGTTGCCTCAACTGAAATCTGTTGTAATGACTAGTAATGCTTATCATGGTTGTTTTCGATATGCTTGTAATGCAGTATTCAGAGGTATGAATGATGGAAGAGATGGATTGTAGACTTGCCATCATTGGAGACTATTGATCTAGGAGATGGTGCCTTCCAATATGCAGAATATGTAGTATTTGAAAGTATGTGATAATAGGAATTGAACATATCAGATCTTCCTAAGTTGACAGTGTTACTATTACAGACTTGGTGCTTGGAAGGTTCGACTTCTACAAAGACAATTGATGTAATTCCCTATTACTATAAGAATACTCTTATCATGAGGAGTATGTATGTTAACAGTTCTAATCATCAGATCTAGTGATGATGTGTTTGAGAATATGGGTTTTGTAAGGTTAGAAAGTATCACATTTGGAAGTATCAAACAATAGATGTTAGATCACCTCTCAATATTGAAGTATCTGGTTCTAATCATTTCCAATACACTCACACTGTTGAAGTGAATAGTTGATGATTGGATTGTTGATTGAGATGTAGATGCATCTAGTCTTGTTCAGTTGATATTATCCAGAAGTGTTTATGTGAAAGCAACAGGTGAAGTGATTGATCTCAGTTCAATTCCATTATCAGTTGAGGATCTGAGGTTTGAGGATTATTCTCAAGT
>NW_014568676.1:0-1296 GCF_000743755.1 Blastocystis sp. subtype 4
TGTGATCTGGTTCACATACTCCTGATCTCCATTCTTCATCTTGATAATATCATGCTTAAGCTGAGTGTTCTTCAAAATACGCAAATCAGGAGTTACACTGGATACATCACCTGAGTATGTATGAAGAGTTAGATCACATCGAACAATCGAACATTCATCCTTATTGATAGCCAGATTAGAAGAAGTTCCACCAGATGTAGTATAGATTCCTGAACCATCCGATGCCATCTGGAAGAACTCATCTGGTTCAACGAATGTCAAATCTGCTTTCAACATCTTCAGATTGATGAAAGATGGACTGTTACATCCTGCCAAAACTTGACTTAAAGGAACATTCAGATCGAAATCCCATTCAGTATCACTATGTTTTGTCAATGGGATATCTCCAGTAAAGATACTTGATCCACTACTATTGTACCCAAATTCGGTCAGACCAACAGCCTGATCATGAGCATTCTTGGTTGTGAACAATTGGGTCAACACATTTCGTGCTTGACCAATGTACTGAGATTCATCCTGTAATACAACATTCATAACCTCATTATTCTCATTGATGTACTGATAGTTCACTGTACTGTTCTTCACAATGCCTGCAGGTTGTTGAGCTGCATATGCAACAATTGAAGCCTTACTGGACTGAGAAGCAGTGAATTTCACACGCACTTTGAATGTGAAGTAGCTGTTGTAGAGATCATAGAGATGATCATCCTGTGTGCTGGATAGTTGGACAGTGTATTGATTAACACTGTTGAAAGGATGTGGAGTAGTAGTGAGTGTTCTGTTCTCAAATAGATGAACAAGCGACATTTCTTTACTATAGTAAGAGAAAAAGATGCAAAGTGTTTTTTACTTTGAATAAGTAAAATGAATGATCCATTAGAGTTTAGTCCATGGCAAAACAATCCTTTAGATTGGATGACAAGAGAATTGAACAAGAAGAATGCGAAATTGAAAGGATATACGATATAACAAATCTGTTCCATTTGATAGAATCTTCAAGTATGACACAAATGTTGTTACAAAGAATCCAGCATCTGTCAATTACATGAAACCATTCTCCTTTGATCTTACATACACAAAGATGAACACCGAAAGACCAAAACTCGTTGACAAGTATGTGAACAATTCTACTAACAAACGATTAAGAATCGCTGATAGGATGAGGAAAATGGTTGGAGATGTGAAAGTGAATCGAGCTGTTGATATGTCGAATATACCTTCTGAAGAACAAGATAAGGTATTGAAGATTCTTGGTATGACTGAATCTCAACTCAAGGATACTCCTCCAGAGAACTA
>NW_014568675.1:0-1333 GCF_000743755.1 Blastocystis sp. subtype 4
CTCAAATCGAGAACTTCCTTCAGGACTTATTTCAGGTGGAGCTGTTCTTTCTCGCAATTCTCCTAATAGTCACAAATTCTGGAAATCCTGTTATCGGTACATGCAGATTAGAAATCAACGTGATGATCAAGGTGGAATGATTCCTATTCGCTCGTTCTTTGATCGATTAGGTTTGTTCAATTTCAAATGGTTGAGTAGTAATTGGTTCTTTGCCCACAATGGAATTGGGGAGAATGGAATCTTCTTTGATGCATCCAATTGTTATCGTAGTTCTGTAGTAGTGAATGGTCCTATTCGTTTTGTTCATGGTTCTCCTGATGTTTGTGAGTTGATGAATGGTCGTTCAAATGAATTTGTGAATCGAAGTCGAATCTATTATTCTCGAGGTACTTGCAGTTGTACCAATGAAGAGAAGAATGTATTGTTTGATATGAAGGAGTTGCGAGAGCGAGTTTGTTCTGTGACTCTTCCTTCTTATCGATGGAATGAATTTGCTTCTTATCCTTCTCGTGATTTGTTTTGGCCTCGAGATTGAGTTTCTTTTGTTTGTTTTGATAATTAATGGTGGGGCCAAGCTGTTTGGAGAGTAGGCGTGCATACCACCATAACCCATTACCACCCCATAGTAGATCAAATATGTGTATGACTTGATGCATTGAACATACAGTGAATGACACCCTAAATATGGTTGATTGTGATGATAGGTGAGATATTAGGCTATAAACGATCAGAAGGAATACTTATTAACTCTTTCGGATAAACTGAGAGAACGTAATAACATATACCATTTTTATATTGTCTATTCGTCGTATTTATCATAAAATTATCTGCGAATCAAATTACTGCTACTATAATCATACAGTTGTAGTAGTGAGGAAGACGAGACGTTAGAAACACTATATTTACTTAGAAAATGATGGTATCAGACCTTCACTTGCGTTATCATTCCATATACTTCTGTTATCATTTCAGTTCATAAGAATAGATGAATGAGATTTGGTTTCAATCAGAGATTCGTTTCTTCTCAAATCATTTCAACAATCCATAATCCTACTCATTTCCAATTCAATTCATACTAATTGATTTAGAATAATGAATGATGATCGAATTCATGAAAGTGTAATCGAATTGGTTCCTAGTAGTGTTTCTCCTTGTGACTGTTGTTCAAGAATATCAATATCATTGAATTTGAGTAATTATGAGATTACTGTTGGTTGTTATGATGAATTTGATATTTTGGATAGTTGTGGTATGCTTCCGTTTGAAAGAAACGCATATCGATTGAAATTGAATACGAATAGTATCAGAAAACCTTCTTCTATTGAATCTGACT
>NW_014568674.1:0-1294 GCF_000743755.1 Blastocystis sp. subtype 4
TATCGTACTGACAATCCCTTTACATCTGTTACTGCACATCCACGACATCCCAACAACAGCATCACACAACCCAACTGATGAATATCCTGACTCTGTAACTCCTGCTGATTGTTCCTTGGTTCCAACACATCCATCACACCCACACTTCCAATTCGATAACGGTTCCGTGTTGTCTCCAACACATGACGACAATCTACCACACGACAAGACAAACCATAAGCATGAATGGCTTGTATGGCTGATAGAAGCTGTATTAGAATACACCACAATACATCTTCAGCAATAGGAGCACTTCCAACAACAGCATTCTAACACATTATCTCCTTTCATCATTCTTACCTTCAAAAAACGATCATATAAGGAGATAGCCGAGGGATAGTAATCATGAACAAAGAACACAGCACCATTACTCAGATAACAGTCATGTAGAGAGATAATACTTGGATGAATCAGCTTATTCCATCGATTTGTTACTCCCGTCTATTTCAGATCTCTCTCTCATTCTTACCACCATCTCATTATTTGTACGAACTCTTTCCACACGACGTAGTGCATAACACACACCATCAGTTGAATCGATCACTTTGTATAGAGAACTCAGATAACCAAATGAACCAGTTACAAGCTCTCTTCCAGCAGTATCCAACACTCTATTCTCATATCACCAATCTATCCTCACTTCATCGAGTGATATCGTTGTGGGATTTGTTTGTATCGAGGATCATTTGGAGCTTCTTGAGCAAGAAGTGTCTTCGCCTATCTCTCACATACTCTCATAACAAACTACTTCACGTTCATAAAGCTGACATAGTTGAGGATGAATGAAGATTGTTTGAACAGTACGACGTTGAGGTACATTCATGAAGAAAGGAGACTCACTTACAGCAGGAGGAAGATTCATCCCGCTTGCCTATTCACCATTTCACTTCCTTTCCAGTCATACGGGATTCATTCCAGCTTCTTGAAACACTTCGTTTCCTGACTGTGACTAACTATCATTTCTCATAAACAAATTGACTTTATACAGTGAACTAGAACCATAGCCAAGAGGAAAAAACCTACACTTCACCTCACCCAACACCTCTCACCAGTCACTCCTGACAACGAATTTTGTGTCTATGAAATTATTCATAATCAATGAAAATACTATATTGGAGCTTATAGGAGGAATGAACGGTGTTGCTTCCGAAGTCAATGTTTTCTTGAATCCTTGTGGTAGAAATGGATTTGCAGATTTTACTTTCTGAATCCTAAATAATTCCCCAAAATATACTTACTGTTAGTGAAAACTCTG
>NW_014568673.1:0-1293 GCF_000743755.1 Blastocystis sp. subtype 4
ATGGAATGATTGAATATGAAGGACTATTCAAAGATGATGTTATTATTGATGTTAATGATGATATGAGAATGAAATGGATTGATGACTGTGAATTGATTGTTACTAGTTGTATTGAATCTCTGATTATTGATGATCATTTCAATCGACCTGATATATCATCATTGATATTGAACAATTCATTGATATCATTGAAACAAATTGAGATAGGAAATGATTGTTTTAAGAATGTGAATCGATTTGAGACTGATGGATTGAATGAATTGAAGAGTTTGGTTATTGGAAAGAACAGCTTCTGTCTTGATTGGGTTAATAGAGAAGGAAGCAAATGTTTGATAATGAATTGTGATCAATTGAGTGATACTCACGTTGGAGAGAATTCATTCAAGTATTATGAATCATTAGAATTGAAGACTCTTCCTTCTCTGATGTCCATTGAAATGGATGGTTTTGTATTTGAGTGGTGTCATAGGATAGTATTTGAGAGTATGAATGATTGAATGAATGATGAATGAGATCTTATTCGACTTCAATCTATCATTCTTGGATATCAGATTCTTGATGGTGATTTACATACTGCTGAATCAAATGAATTGATAATGAAGAGTACAAATGATGTTGATGATTGATTGATTAGATCTTCCTTCTCTATCTACATTCAAAGGAGATGGTAACAATTTCTTCTACATAGGCAAAGTGATATTGGAAAGTGATGATTGATGATTGTATCTGAACTAGACATTCCATCACTCACTGATGAAGGAATAATGATGGGCGACAATGTTTTTAGTAATGTGAAAGAATTAATCTGCTCAAGTATGATTAAATGAATTGATAATGATTAAGATGCTGATTCTCTCGATCGATTCATTCAACAAAAGACAAAGAATAATAATAAGGAACAAAATAAGAAATGTGTAATAATCTAATGAAGTCAATATACTTGTTAATTAGAATAAGGATTTGAATGTTTCAAGTACAAATTGGAAGCAGACAAACTGTCACAAACGTGAGCCTCCAACCCTGGATAGCTATAAAGGGAAGTGGTAGCAGACAAATCAGTCATGAAAAAGCCCATACCAAAAAGGCAAATAGCCATAAAGAAGCTCGAAAGGGCAAGCATTTTGATAACAAATTGGAAACATATCCAACCAATTTCATGTCAAATGATGGATACTTGACATCTTTCTTCTCTCACATAACAACATGTGAACCATCTTCTCGAGTACTAACTGTAAGAGGATTATACTTATTAGATTTGCTAATTCGTGTATCATCCTTCTTTCTGAAAGTGCC
>NW_014568672.1:0-1291 GCF_000743755.1 Blastocystis sp. subtype 4
ATCAGGAATGTGACTCAATTTCGATTCAGGAACTGCCACAAATGAATCATCTCCTGGTTTCTTCCAGGTCAGCATCATTCCAAATGTCATCATACGGACCGCAAAGTATTCAACTTGGATTGGATAGTATCCTTTCTTATTGAATGTTATTGATCCTTCCTTTGCTGTCATCTCATTGTAACATTTCCAATTGTTGATCAGTAGATTACCCATAACCATCATTCTTGCCCCATCTCGATTCTCCAACTTAAACACATAATCACCAGAAATGTCCACTTCAATGAAACCACTCCATTTCACATAAACCATACGATACATAAACAACTCATGAAGACTGGGATTCCAAGCATGACCTAAAGGCAATTCAGGATGATAGATCGAATCATCCACTGTATCAGCAAACTTCAAAATGACATCTAAAAAGTATGTCATTCCACAAATCTGAGGAGTAAGAAGTCGATAATACTTCGCTTTCAATCCACTCACAGGAACAACTCCCACAGTCACATGAATGGTTGTGGTTGTTGAACCCAAAGGACCTGAAGCAGTGATCACATAATCCTCAGAGGAATACAAGGAAGATGAACCACTAATCACTCCAGAAACTGAATTGATAGAGATTCCTACTGGAAATGGAGGAGAAACAGTAAATGAAGTGATATAAGAACCACGCATACAAGGACGAGTGGTCTCAATTGTTCCAGATATGAATGTGGTGATATCTCTTTCCTCAAATGAAGGAGCCATTCCTCCCACAAATGTCACAGTATCATCAATTGTTGTTAGTGGAAATCCTGCTTCAGGGGAAGAATACTGAACCAACAGACGAGCTAAATAAGAACTACTGAAATACAGTCGCATCAAATGACGACCAGTTGTGAGATAGATGGTTGCATTCTGCATTCCGCTACTTCGAGAAATACGGATCAGTGGTGTAGTTGCTGTATCAAAGTACAATATCACTGATGCCATACAAGTGATATGGAACACATAATCAGCTGAAGGACCAATATTCAGATATCCAGTAATACTTGCAGAGAAATAGGTCTTGATTCGTTCGATCATCCAGACCAGGCCAAGTGTGTGTCAGTTTATGTGAATCATACTTATCTTCCAGATCCAATGTCTTCAGATTGGAACAGGATTCTCCCATCATATTGCTATAGAACCAATCTTCATAATAGGGGATCGTCCCAGCCATAGAGTAATAACAAGCAACTAAACCAGGAATCATGGCTTTAGATGGAACTAACAATCATTCATTATTCCTTCTATCTACGTTGGAAGTTTA
>NW_014568671.1:0-1287 GCF_000743755.1 Blastocystis sp. subtype 4
AAGTATCATCACCAAACCAATTGGTAGGCACTTCACCCATCTTATAATACCATTGTTCTGAATGATTGATAGAAGGACGACGAAGATAATGAGTATGAACATTGCTTTGGTAATTATCATATCGACCCTTCACAACCATCTCCTCTTCACCATCAGGTAACAGAGCATACATGTAATAATATGAATCAGACATCCAATAAGTAGATGTGGAATAGAAGGTGACATCAAATCGCTCGACAGTAATACACAAATATGTTTCCCAATCAAGATAAGCAGGATGAGTATGACCAGATTGAATCTCATAGAGAATGTTATCATTGGATGAATCACGAATTCTGAAATACTCATTCTGAGGACTACTTTCGTAAGTTCGAACAATCTTGTAATAGGCACCAGTACATTCGGTAAATGCAATACTGATTGAAGTCTGAAGTGAGGTTGTTCCCATTGTTGATGTAATCTGATAGGATGTCGATGGAGAGGCAACAGTTGAAACTCCAGAAATGATACAGGTATTGGCATCCATTGTCACACCAGAAGGAAGTGCAGGAGAGATAGTACAGCCACTGTAACCATACATTGTTGGTGCAATACTCACTTGTTCATAGGTACTGTAGAAGGAATACTGATTTTGAGGATAGGATATACTGGTAGGAGGAGCACGATTACAAACAAGGAATTGGAGCTCATAAACATACACACTTCCAGACTGTGATGATTGAGCATTGAATCGAATCAAAGGATACTTGGGAAGTACACTCACTAAATCCCATTGAGCCCATGTACTTGATTCATATGTTTGTTCAGAAATTGAGAAAACAGTCTGCCAACTAGATGTTGTTGACATGGCACCTTCAATTGAAAACATTCTAGGACTTAAGGTGGGACTTGTATAAGGCCACACACGGAAAGAATTGATTTGAGGAATGGATCCTGAAATCTCAAAAGTGAGTGAACCAGGAGGAAAAGAGAGATAGGCTGCTGTATTTCGCGTAAACGTTATAGCATAGGTAGGATTTGTAAATCCTGTAGTTGTAACAGCCATATCATTTGGAACGACAAAACAATTGTTTGTTGAACTCAAACCAGCCATGAGCGAGAGGAATCCATCAAATTGAATGAATCTAGTAGTTGTAAGATCCATAGGATGGACTTCAACAGCCAAAACACTCGATACGGTCACATCATTAGCAGGACGAATGAGTCCATGATAACCATACGATGTATAGCTTCCTGTAGCTACAGTACTGTTTGTTGGTGTTCCATCAGCCATGTTATCTCGATACA
>NW_014568670.1:0-1287 GCF_000743755.1 Blastocystis sp. subtype 4
AGAACTTGTCATCACAATCGTGTATTGACCAAGAGGCAAACACAATGTTTCATCCCAAGAACCCTCAGCAGTACTATGGAAAACAGAACTAGTCGAAGAACGAATACTCACTCCTTCACCTTCCACACCTCCTTCACGATGAATTGAAATCACAGTTCCAACACAAGTTTCAATTGAAATACTGATCACAGAAGAAACAATCTGTTCCATGATCCATCCTGACACAGTATATTCATTCGTTCCAGTTACAAAACTAGTACCTTCAATACGACAGTCTGAACTAAGTCTCAATCCATCAGGAAGAACAGGAGTACTACTACAATTCACAAAACCACTCACACCAGGAACAATCGATACAACTTCAACACCTCGCATGATTGAATATGAATTCTTAGGATATTCAATTGAAGAAGGAACCATTTGAGAACATATCATAGGATACAAACCACTCAATCCAATCGAACTACCTGAAGATCCCATTTGGATTGTATAGTAGCCATATGTGGCATCTGAAGATACAGAATTCGTTGTATAATAAGTCTTAGCATTGTATCCACTCATACTAATCGAACCCACTTCAGTCATCTCACTTCCACTCGACATTGAACCACTCCACATAAAACTCGTAGGAGCAATTGTTGTATCTGAACCCACTCCAAACTTCCATCCATTAACAATCACTCTCAAATCACTCCATGAATATGAAACACTCATCAAATCAGATGTGGTAGAGAATACAGTATTCATATTCATATCCGTCAAATCACTTGTACTTCCATGAGGACTTGTCACACTATACTCAGACAACATATAACAATTAGAGTTCACAGAAGCACTTGCCATCTGAGATAGAATAGCTTCGAAAGTCACTTCACGAGATTCATTACTTGTGAAATGAAGTTCAACAGCAATCACAGCAGTAGGATTCAGAAGATCCATTCCAGAACGAACCACACCACGAACTACTTCAGAATTATAACTATTAGTAGCCAATGTAGTCGCATCAACCAATCCATCAGCCATGTTATCACGATATACTTCAATTCCATTCACATAAATGATCACACCTGAGATATAACGCACACGAAGATCATAAGCAGCCAGATTCGTCATTACTCTCACACTTGTTCGGAAGTACTGAGTTCCACTAGCACTTTCAGTCCAATTACCTTTGATGTATTCATCCCATCCATCTACAATGGCAGACACTTCAGTCCAATCAGCTTGAGGTGCGTTCAGAGAAAACTGCCATGCAGTCAAGGGAGTAATTGGAGCATAAAGAGAAAG
>NW_014568669.1:0-1283 GCF_000743755.1 Blastocystis sp. subtype 4
AACAACTAATAGTATAGGTGATTAACGAAGAGGTCTCAACAGGAGTTCCATAAATTGTGTCATTTGCAAAAAGAATACCAGCAGGCAAAGCAGGAGTAGTAGAAAAGCGGGAACAGGCAGATTTGCAAGAGAAACTGTTATAAACTCCAACTGTCATCACATTTGTCTTCGATCCACATGAAACATAACTATTGCCAACTAAACTCAAACAAACAAACAAAAGTAACTTGAAAGGATTAGTATCACCAAAAGCAACAGAAAGGAAATCATACGATATCGGAAATCATACTCATGTTAGCATACATAATACCGCCACTTTGAAGATGGTAATAGGATGAATGAATCCCACGGGAATTATTCAATAGTAGCGATCCTTTAATACAGTCAACACCGAATCCATGAACCAGTTATCAATCTGATTAGTTGTATGAATGGCTGGGAGATGGATGATACAAACACTGCTTTCATCCAGATTCAACAGTTCAATGATAAGAATAAGAATGATTGATGAATGTGATTATGGATGAAGAATGGTAGAGTAGATTTGATCTTAACAGAAAGTGTGTAAGAACAAGTCAGGTATATTGGAAGTGCAAAATCACTATCCAGAATCATCCTATTCGCTTCCAAAGCCTTGAATGAGAAGATACGATCAAATCAATGAATAGTTTATTCATTTCTTCAACGGTATTCAAGTAACTAGTAGTAGTAATCTGACGCATGTTACATATTGTTTAGAACCAGACAAACCGTTGCAAACATGGGCCTCTAACCCTGGGTAGCTATACAGGGAAGAGGATAGCAGACAAAGAAGCCACGAAATGCAGACAAAAAGGCCCATAAACAAGCTCGAAAATACAGACATCTTGATCATAATTTGGAAACATATTCAACCCATTTCAACTCAAATCATGGGCAAGAATGTAGCACAAAAGTTTTGCATCTATTATCATAATAGTCAACAATGACTAACAATGAAGCACAAAATCTTTGTTGCTTGTTTTCTATCAGTGATATACAATGATATGAGATGTTGAAGGTTCAATAATACATGAAAGATTTTGAGATTAATAAACAGTATGAGATTTCCTAATGATATGATTCAACGATACATTTCAGAAATGATAAGTCACATATTCACAAACTATCAAACAACACACTCTACTCATATACCAAATCCATTCATCATTGATGATAAACTACTCTATACAATGATTCAAAACTATGGACAACATCTTAGTCCATATCCATCTTCATCATAATCAAATTCATCACAATCATAC
>NW_014568668.1:0-1308 GCF_000743755.1 Blastocystis sp. subtype 4
TCTCTTTCAATCCAACTCCACCTTGAATCACAATAGACTCAACACAACAACAAATCTCATTCAATTCATTCATTCTTGATATCCACAATACTGATGAATACAGAGACAACAAGTGTTCAGAAGGAGGAATACAACTATTAACAGTGATTAAGTATTCAAGAGAATCAGCATCTTTATCATTATCAATCAATCAATAATACTTGAACAAATCAATTCTTTCACTTCACCAAAGTATCCTCTCATCGGAATGCCTTCTAGACTAAGGGATGGGATATCTAGTTCAAACACAATCATATTCATCACTTTCAACTCTCACTTTTCCAATATTGCAGAAATTCCATCCATTCATTTCACATAGACAAGGAAGATCTGATCAACTAACCCTATTTTTCAACTCTCACTTTTCCAATATTGCAGAAATTCCATCCATATCCTTTCATTTCACATAGACAAGGAAGATCTGATCAACTAACCCTATTATCATCAACCCATACCTTTCATTATCAATTCATTTGATTCAACTGTTTTCTCATCACCTTCAAAAGTCCATGGTCCAAGATACAATGATGATAATAGAATAAGATCTAATTCATCACTCAATCATCATTCCAACTCTCTAATACCACAGAATGACAATACTTAAGGACATTAGCACCCAATCGAAGTGATAGAAGAGAAGGGAGATTCTTACATACAAATGATTCATAATAACAGAATGATNAACTCTCTAATACCACAGAATGACAATACTTAAGGACATTAGCACCCAATCGAAGTGATAGAAGAGAAGGGAGATTCTTACATACAAATGATTCATAATAACAGAATGAATCATATCCAATCTGGATTTCTTTCAACTGATTACAATTCATTATCAAACATTCACTCCCTATTCTTGTAGATTTAGTATCTAAGACCCTCCTTACAATCTTCACACTCTTCAATTCATTTAATCCATCTATCACAAATCGATTCACTTTCCTCAAACACCCATTTCCAATCTCAAGTCTCTCAACTCCTCCTATACAATCATTATCATATACTTTCCAATTCATTCCACTTCTTAATCGAACACCATATTCACCATCCTTCCATCTTCCTCTTCTTATCACTTCTCCTTTCTCATTCAATTCTTATACATATCCATGTCTGTGTCCTTTCCTCCAATGACCTACATACAATACACTCTTTCCATCACTTCTCTATTCTATTCCTTTCCCTCTTCCAACAAATCCTTTCTTTGGATTTCTTTCAAATCCTCCTTCATATACTCTCATTCCTTTCTTATCATATTCAATCATCAAATCT
>NW_014568667.1:0-1276 GCF_000743755.1 Blastocystis sp. subtype 4
CAGACCGACTCCAATTACAACGAATCCATTCCATCTTGTTCTGGAATTGCTCATTTTGTTCTCTTTTTATTCATCTATTCTATTCTATTTCATTCATTCTCACTTATTTCAAATGAAAGATGTATGATTTTGATCTCTAATATAAGTAGTGGACCAGTTGGTTTGGTGTAACCACTTTATGGTCTTCTGAACGAATGATAGATTCACTGTAATCATGTTTTGTTTCAGCTATCGTCAACTGTGTTAAGTTCACAGTAGTATTCTATTTCTAGCGATATTTCTACTGGTCGTAGATTCTCTAATTGTCTAATACTTGAGAAATCAGATGAACAAGATGATTGACTGTGGTGCTAATACTTCTGCGTGGAGAGATTATAATCAATAAAGAAGGAGTGTAAATCAGTATATGGCACAACAAAGAGATGGTTGTTTATCCTTCAGGTGAATGAATTGGTCAAACGAATCAGCATCTCAATCATTATCAATCCATCAATCATACTAGAAATATCGTAATTTCTCGTTTTATCGAATGTACCTATCAGTTGTATTTTATCTTTAGTGAGTGATGGAATGTCTAAGTTAAATACAATCATCAATCATCACTTTCCAATGTCACTTGCCCTATATAATTGAAGTTACCGCCATTTCCTTTGATTAGAGATAGAGAAGGGAGATCTCATCAGTCAATCATCACTATCATGCATACTTCTCATTATCAGTTCATTCGATTCAACATCCTCTCCACTACCATCAAGAGCATATAATCCAAGAGTGATGGATTGAAGTTGAGTCAGATCTCATTCATCATTCATTCAATTATTCATACTCTCAAATACTATCCTATGACACCAATAGAATACATATTTATCCAATTGAATAGATATGAGAGAAAACAGATTATTCAATTCAAATGATTCATACCACCAATAGAATGACTGATATCCAATGTGGATTTCACTCAATTGATCACAATTCATTATCAAACATTTGCTTCCTTCAATCTTCTCATCAAGATTGAAGCTATTCTTTCCAATGCTGATAGTCTTCAATTCATTCAATCCATCAATCTCAAATCGAGTCACATTCTTAAAACAATCATTTCCAATGTCAATTTGTTTCAATGATATCAATGAATTGTTCAATATCAATGATGATATATCAGGATTGAAACCATCATCAATAATCAAAGATTCAATACAACTAGTAACAATCAATTCACAATCATCAATCCATTTCATTCTCATATCATCATTAACATCAATAATAACATCATCTT
>NW_014568666.1:0-1269 GCF_000743755.1 Blastocystis sp. subtype 4
TCATCGAAACTGACAGTATTCCAATCACTTGACACATCATTCTGTATCACCTTCCAATCTGTGTATTCAATTTGGAAAGGGAAATATGTTGAGAACACACTTGATACATAGATCGGTTTGTAATTCTGACCATTCATTGTCATCATATCCAACTCTATCTCTCCATAATCCACAGTCAGAGTGTAACCAGATCCAACCTGCCACCCATCTCCCCATGAATCAGCTCCTTCAAATGTGTAGATTCCATCATTCAAACAGAAATCAACATAGTAATAAGCACTTGATACAGGAAATGGAGATACTGACTGAAGAACAGTTCCTGAAGTTCCTCTTCCTTCATACAGTTTCCATGAATTCTCACTAGGTAGACCATCAGCTCTGATACGAACAGTCATCAATCCCTTGCCTCCAGTACATACTGAAACTGATAGAGAGATAGTATCAGTCACATCTCCTCCACTCATCTTAGTAGCAGTGATGGTGTAAGTTTGAGTAGTACTCTCAGAAGTGGCAGTACCTGAAATCCAACCAGTATAAGGATCCAACACAATACCAGCAGGAAGAGAAGGATTGATTCTGAAGTTCATGTAACGATCTCCATTCTGAGGAATCACTTCAGACATCTCAATATACTTGTATATAGTGATTGAAGTATCATAAGTGAAGTTAGGAATATCAGCCAACACATTATCAGCAAACAGATCCAGAGATTGAACATACCAAGTGCAAGAAGAAGGATTACCAGAACCAAAGTTCTCAAACTTGAATTGATTATAAGGAGTATTGTTAGAGAAATAGATTCTTCTCTTCTGAGCTATGGTAGAATAAGTGACACCAGTGACTTCCTTCAGAAGTGTCCATTCATCTGTTCCCAAGTTACGACCATACAATTTGAATTGAGTTGCCACCTGATTGCTGTATGTTACCGAGTAATAATTCTGAATCTGAACAGAACTGATCCATTCACGACGATTGTTTGATAGGACCAAAGTCAGAGAATTATCAGTACATATATTGTAATATACATTGCTACTATAAAACATATCAAATGGACCAGTTGCAACTCCAATCATTCCAGTAGATGAAGCAGTGTATTCCCAGATATGAGATTCAGATTGTTCTGATGACATCAAACGAACAACGGCATCGAAATAGGATGTGGTGTAACTATCAGCAATAGCAACAATCGCAATAGCAATCGTGTTACTTCCAGATTGAAGGAATGTCACTGGACTCGTTACTGTTGAAGTTTGCATTTGTTTGCCTGGA
>NW_014568665.1:0-1300 GCF_000743755.1 Blastocystis sp. subtype 4
CTTTCTATTCTTATCATTCTCATTATTCTAATCATCATCATTCTCATCATTCTATCAAAGAAGAAGAAACATACTCTACCAAAGAAGTCAATAGAAGAACTGAAATCTGTTGAGAATCGTATTCCAAATCCATCTCATTCTGTATAATCAATCATTTGTTATTTCAACTCTTTGTTCACATTCATATCTTCATTCTTATTCATCACAATTCATTCCATTATCAATCATCTCAGTACATTCTATCACACATATTCTCATTCAATAACAATCATATTCATCTCTCTTATCATCATCAATCCTATCATCTCAATCATTCTATGTCACAACACATTCTATCATTCTTCAATACAACACATGAATACAAGATCGATTGAATAGAGTGATACAAATCTCATTCAATCCATTCTTCTAACTCCTAATCAATCATTGTAAACTACTAATAACAAGAATCTCTATTGGGATCAACACACTATCTACGAATCGAATCAGATTGGAATGTATGATAGTGAATAAAGAGATTGAGTTAAGCATCATTCAACTATTCTTTGTTTTGTTCTCTCAATTCAACATTCATTTCAATCAACTAGATCCTTATCTCAACTTCAAGAATTCAATTCTTATACAATCCTATCTTTCTTTGATAGAGCCCAACTCTTCTGTTGAATGAATTGATCAAGACAATCAGCATCTCATTCATTATTAACCAATCAATCATACTTGAACTCTCCAACTCTTTCACTTCAATGAAGGGACTGTATTTCATCTCAATTCCATTCTGAGTCAGTTTACAAATATCTATCTCAAATACAATCATCAATTATCACTCTCTAATCTCACTCTACCAATGAAGTAGAAACCAGCCCAGTATCCTTTCAATACAGAGAGAGAAGGAAGATCTCATCAATCAATCTCATTTCCTCACAATACTCCTCATTATCAATGAATTCTTATTAATTGTACTTATATCACCAGCTAGAGCCCATTCTCCAAGAATAATCGATTCTAATTGAGGAAGATCTTATTCATCATTCATACAATCACTCATACTCTCAAATACTATTGAATGACAATTTCGAAATGAATCACGTCTCATTTCAAGAGTGGTTAAAGAAGAAAGATTTGATAGATTGAATGTCTCTTCATCCTTTCCAACTCCTCCTTTAATCACAATACACTTAACACAACGAGAAATCTGTTCCAGTTCATTGATTGTTGATATCCACAATACTGATGAATACAGAGACAACAAATCTTGAGAAGGAGGAAGATTACTATTGAATATGATAAATGATTCAAGAGC
>NW_014568664.1:0-1320 GCF_000743755.1 Blastocystis sp. subtype 4
CTTCTTTGCCTCTATTCTTAACATCTTCATCGTTCATCTACCTCCTGTCTTTCCTTTCATTTCAGAACGGAGTTCATAGATTACATGAACATCCTTATTTGTCTCCTCCATCATAAACAGTGCGAACAGCAAAGCAATACCAGCAACTCCTCCAGCGAAATACAGAGGGAATGAATAATTCTTTGAACCCAAGAAACCACCAATCGCAGGACCAATAATGAATGCAGCCGAAATAACAGCTTCTTGCACTGTCAAAAATCTGTTTCGATCTTCCACAGAAGTACAATCAGCAATCAAACTACACATTCATATGTCACATATACTCATACGCCTGTGTTACAATTGGAGAACCAGCAAACAATCCAGTTAAACAACGCCAAAAGATCAACGTCCAAATATTCTTTGACACTCCCTGCAAGATAGCTCCTAATACCATTACTCACTCATCAAGCACTTTACCGAAACAGGAACCCATGAGAGAGAGAATGAAGAAGAGTTTTCGTCCATACAAATCACTTCCACTTCCCATAATAAGAAGACCTTGGTATTAACAGCCTGATTTACACATACTAATCATCTGGGTAAAACAATACCCACTAAACAACACTCCCTCTTGCATAGAACTAGCTCCTAGCGATGCAGAAAGATACGGAAGAATGGGAACAACAATGGAATAACCCATAACATCCATGAAGACGGTAATATAACCCAAAATCAGATTACGAGTTCTGTTTGATCCACTCATCTATACAACAACAAGAATCACTCGATTGTAAAGAAAATAGTACACCAGATCACTACGAAAACGGAGAATTGCTGTTTGAAACCATATTCTACAGTGGTAACGGTTATGGACTCTATTTGGCGGGAGAGAAATTGTTAGGAGTAGATGAAATAATATTGGAGTTGTTATTCAAGAATCCTTAACGATATGAATATGATACCCTTTATTGATTTGTTCTATGGTCTATGTTGAATCGATAAAAGCTGAAATGACGGAGCTCACTATCCTCAACCGTTAATATGTATATGAGTTGGTTAATAGGTAATGAATAATACTCTGGTTATCATTAACTGCTTGAGACGATCATTGGTCATAGAGTCCGATCTATTTTATAACGAGGTGTTAGTAATGATTCTTATGAACTTGATCTCTATCCTCCTATTAATAAGAATGATGTATGGAAGTATTCTGATTCATATCATTCTCTCTGGAATGCCAATTCATTCAATGATAATCAATGGATATCAATCATTCTTGGATCTTCTTCTATCACTTCATACAATACTCAGTACTTCAGGAAATCATTCAATGGAATC
>NW_014568663.1:0-1261 GCF_000743755.1 Blastocystis sp. subtype 4
TATCGATGATGAGGTAGATGATTATGATATGATGAGTGTTGGTGTGAAAGTGTATGATGATAGTGTTACAAATGATCCAGTAGAAGAAACAGAGAATAAGGGAAAGGCATACAAATGATTGAATGGTGTAGGAGGATTTCGAACTCAAGCAGTTAGTTGTGGTAAGTTGCGTGCTGCTAGAACAAAGAGATTGGCATTGTAGCATGATAATGTTTTGCTGTTGTTTTGTTGTTGTTAGTCACTTGTTAACTGTACAATCAATTAGGTCAGATGTTTGATTCTGCTTTGTTCACAGCATTTGGACCATTTACATCACCATTTAGTCTCACCTTGGACTTCAGTTCAAAGATGTAGGGTGCTCTGAACCGCTGCCTCAAGCCTCCAGTGCATATCCTACTTGTACACATATTGGTTTATTCTTCTTTCTGTTATCGCTCTCTTATTCATGGCCCTATGTATATTTGGATTAGTTCGTAAAGACTACATAAAGGAATAAAGTGTTGATTACAAAAAACAAATCAAAAGAAACTAGGGTTGCTTATCACAAGGCCATGACTGTTAAATAGAAGCCTCCGGAACAGAAGACACATATGTCTGCTGCGACTGGAGTGAAGAGTCAACTGGATGAGAACCTACAACTGGGATAGTCGCTAACTCAACAGTAGTTGTTCGTACTGACTCACTGCCCTCTGGAGCCGATGTCACAATCTGGATGGACTCAACACACTCCGAAATTTCTTTCGAGACTTCATCATCCTTTGATTCGCCAGACTTCACATCCTCTTTCATTTCAGTCGATGGCTTATCGCTCATAGGGAGTTCCAACACATTCACCTTTCCGAACTGTTTCGAGTTGGGCATAGCAATGATGAAACACATCACAACAAATGCCAGGAAGGAGACGACCATACATGAATAGTACGTAGCATCCCGATTCGCTGAATAGATGGCAGACAGTACCATTGGACTCACAATCAACGAGATCTGCTGACAAGAATTGTTCCATGAGAGAACCTTTCCTTGTACCTCAGGAGCATTTGTCGTACTAATAATCGAAGAAGAAGTTGGAGCTGCCAAAAAATAACCAACAACAAGAATTAACGTGCCTATAATCACAACCACAATATTCGGCATAGACATCAGAAGATAACCTATCATCTCCAGAACAATACCAAATTGAGCCACATATGGAATAGGAACACCCCGAGTGCGAACAATGTAGCCATATAAGAAAGCTTGTTGGAGACATGATACTACACCC
>NW_014568662.1:0-1260 GCF_000743755.1 Blastocystis sp. subtype 4
TCCAGGTAAACAAATGCAAACTTCAACAGTAACGAGTCCAGTGACATTCCTTCAATCTGGAAGTAACACGATTGCTATTGCGATTGTTGCTATTGCTGATACTCAACTCACATCCTATTTCGATGCAATGGTTCGTTTGATGTCATCAGAACAATCTGAATCTCATATCTGGGAATTCACTGCTACATCTACTGGAATGTATGAAACTGCTACTTATCCTTTCGATATGTATTCTGGAACATGCATATATAGCTATGACTGTAATTCTAATTCTCTGATTGTGACTCTATCAAACAATCGTCGTGAATGGATCAGTTCTGTTCAGATTCAGAACTCTGTTTTCTCATCACAAAGCAATCGATGGGCTACTGAGTTCATTCTGTATGGTCGTAACTCAGATACAGATGAATGGACATTTCTGACCAATGTAACTGGTCTCACTTATTCGTTTGCTGGTCAGAAGAGAAGAATCTATTTCCCTAACAATACTCCTTATAATCAATTCAAGTTTGAGAACTTTGGTTCTGGTGATTCTTCTTCCTGTACCTGGTGGTATATTCAATCTCTGGATCTGTTTGCTGATAATGTGTTGGCTGATATTCCTGATTTCACTTATGATTCTTCAGTCACTTTAGTCAAGTATATTAAGATGTCTGAAGTGATTCCTGAGAATGGAGATGGTTACATGAACTTCAGAATCAATCCTTCTCTTCCTGATGGTATTGTTATCGATCCTTCTGGTTGGATTTCAGGTACTGCCACTTCTGGAAATGGTACTCAAACCTACACCATCACTGCTACTAAGATAAGTGGAGGAGATGTGACTGATACTATCTCTCTATCAGTTACAATATGTACTGGAGGCAAGGGATTGATGACGGTTCGTATCAGAACTGATAATTGGCCCTATGAGTATTCATGGAAACTGTATGAAGGAAGAGGAACCTCAGGAACTGTGTTGAGATCTTTAGAACAATTCTCTTTATCGAATGCTTATTACTATGTTGATTTCTGTTTGAATGATGGTATCTACACATTTGAAGGAAAGGATTCATATGGAGATGGTTGGGCTAATGGAAGTGGTTACACTCTGACTGTTGATTATGGAGAGATGGAGTTGGATATCATGACAATGAATGGTCAGAATTATTCACCAATCTATGTATCAACTGTGTTCTCAACATATTTCCCTTTCCAAATTGAATACACAGATTGGAAGGTGATACAGAGTGATGTGTCAAGTGATTGGAATACTGTCAG
>NW_014568661.1:0-1325 GCF_000743755.1 Blastocystis sp. subtype 4
AGATTCAAATCATGAAGAGATCATTCAATTCAATGGATTCTTATCTCTATTGGCTGGAATGACTTCAACCAACAATTGCTTCGTTTATCCTTATCCTATGACTTCCTCTTACTGTAGCTGGATAGATGAAGGTGATGTTGATGATCCTTTTGGTGATAATAATACTGATGATCCTTTTGATGAAGGTAATGTTGATGATCCTTTTGGTGATAATAACACTAATGATCCTTTTGATGAAGGTAATGTTGATGATCCTTTTGGTGATGGGGGAGATAATGAACCTGATGATGACTCTATCAACGCTTTTGATTGGAATATTACCACAGCAACAGATAAGTTGCCAGAAACAGGTTCAGCCTTCATTTATTTTTCTGGCCCAAACATTCCACTCATCAATTCTTATCGATTGTTTCATGATCCTATTTCTTCATCTCCTTCTACTTTCTTCTTTGAGGGATCAGTTTGTTCAGCAGATTACAGCACATGTGAGGATAATGATTTCCTTTTCTCTCCATATGATGTTGTGTACAGATCAGTCGGCTGGAAACAGTTTGATCTTGTTTCTACTCCTAAAAGATATAATCGTCTTCGATTCACTAATCGTAAGTATCTTGAGGAAGTTGTGATACATGAACTTCAATTCCTTGTTTGTAATCGTCCTGCGAATAGTATTGAGTATCCTGAAACAGAATACTCATTCTACAAGGATTATCAGATCTCTATTAGTCCGATTCAATATGGATACAGTGATTGTTCGATTCAGCCTTCACTTCCTGATGGAATGAGTATTGATCCCACCACTTGTATCATCTCTGGTGTATCTCATTCTCTCGGTTCACAACAGTATACTGTCACATCAACAATGGTCACTCCTCCCATTCAATCTATTCTCAATCTCACATTCATTCACTGTTCTGGAAGTGTCTACAGAATTGAACGAGCATATATGGACGATCCTGAGAGAGAGTATTTGAGTATTCGTGATACATCTAATGAGAGTATTATCTATCAGATCAATTCAGGTCATTCATATCCTGCCAATACTGATTTGACATATTATCTGTGTATCACTGTGGATCGATTTGATGTTACCTTCTATTCCACTTCTACCTATTGGTCATCTGGTTCATATTATTACATGTATGCTCTGTTACCTGATGGTGAAGAGGAAATGGTTCTGAAAGGACGATATGATGCAAAGCAGAATAATGTTCATCATCATTATGTTCGTCGTCCTGTTATCAATCATTCAGAACAATGGTATTATAAGATGGGTGAAGTGCCTACCAATTGGTTTGGTGATGATACATCAGGTTGGTCTCAGG
>NW_014568660.1:0-1256 GCF_000743755.1 Blastocystis sp. subtype 4
TGATTAGAATCAAACCATTTGTCTTGTTTGAAGTGTACAATACAAATCTAACAACAAACAATCATCTTAAACCTTTATCTGTTTTCCAGATCCCTTCTTTGACATTGTCTTCGTAGACTTCGTAGACTTTGAAGATTTCTTTCCCTTCACACCACCTATTGCTTTCGCTTTCGATCCAACTCTCATCAAGAGGAATACAACAATAACAACAATCACAATCACCACAATCACAATCAATACAATAGCGAATATGGGCATACAGAATCCAGATGCCTTCTGCCATTCTCCATCTTCACTTCCCAACACACAAGCACGCTTCACATAACTACCCTGAAAAGCACAATCATACTCAGCCACTTCACCAACATCAGTCATAGGGAACACACCTTCTGCAACACATCGTCCTTTTCGTACTACAATTGATAGTGTTGCTTGAGTGGCTCCTGATTGATTCTCAGCATACACAGTGAAATATGTCAAGTCCATAGTATCAATAGGATTACCAGAGATCTCACCAGTCTGGGCATTCAGACTCAATCCATCAGGAAGGAACACTCCAGTATCAATATACCAACGCTCCACAATATTCATCACCAAAGGAACACCTGTAGTCACTTGTGTACCCATTACAAACATGTATTGTGATGCTTGATAACGAGCATTGGTCACAATGATCCATCTTCACTTCACCCAACACACCATTCGAACACTCACGATATGAATAACCTCTGTAACCCTCAGGACAAGAAGAAGGAGAGATTTGACCTTCACCCACTGAAGGATAGTTGTCAATTCCAGGACATACAGATCCTGTTGCCTTACAATAGGCCATATGAACAGAACCCAGAGTTGTTGTAGTTGAACCAGTATCAGTAACCTCCCATCGATATCTACGGAATCCAGCCAGAGCCACAGGAACAGAGATCTGAGGCTTTGTTCGAGAAGTCACAGTCTGATCCATTGCACGTAGTATTGTCACTGGTTCATCATCTTCATCATCAGGATTGTAGTTAGCAATGATATCAAAGCCCCATGAACTGACTGTGGTTCCTCCAACCAAGTTGAATGAGTTCCATTTGCTTCCAACCAGATTCTCAACAGTCCATTCAATATAGGTTCCAATAGCATTAGATAGCTCACCAACAGTGTAAGGATCAAGATCCATGATTCCAGAAAGAGTACCAGAATTTAGATCAGTGGATTCCAGTGAAGAATAAGAATCAACAACAGTAGAACAGTCTTCAACTCCAAATACT
>NW_014568659.1:0-1255 GCF_000743755.1 Blastocystis sp. subtype 4
GAAACTGACAGTATTCCAATCACTTGACACATCATCACTCTGTATCACCTTCCAATCTGTGTATTCAATCTGGAAAGGGAAATACGTTGAGAACACAGTGGTCACATAGATCGGTTTGTAATCCTGTCTACTCATTTCCATGATATCCAACTCCATTTCTCCCAAATCAACAGTCAGAGTGTAACCACTTCCTGTCCCCCAACCATCTCCATATGAATCAGCTCCTTCAAATGTGTAGATTCCATCATCCAAACAGAAATCAACATAGTAATAAGCACTTGATACAGGGAACTCACTTACAGATCTCAGCACAGTTCCTGTGGTTCCTCTTCCTTCATACAGTTTCCATGAATTCTCACTAGGTAGACCATCGGCTCTGATACGGAATGTCATCAGTCCCTTGCCTCCAGTACATATTGAAACTGATAGAGAGATAGTAACAGTCACATCTCCTCCAGTCATCTTAGTAGCAGTGATGGTATAGGTTTGAGCAGCACTTTCAGAAGTGGCAGTACCTGAGATCCAACCAGTGTGAGGATCCAACACAATACCATCAGGAAGAGAAGGATTGATTCTGAAGTTCATATAACCATCTCCATTCTCAGGAATCACTTCAGACATCTCAATATCCTTGAATACACTGATTGAAGAATCATAAGTGAAGTTAGGAATATCAGCCAACACATTATCAGCAAACAGATCCAGAGATTGAACATACCAAGTGCAAGAAGAATCACCAGTAGCAAAGTTCTCAAACTTGAATTGATTGTAAGGAGTATTGTTAGCCAAATAAATCTTTCTCTTCTGACCAGGAGTGGAATAAGTGAGACCAGTAACTTCCTTCAGAAGTGTCCATTCATCTGTTCCCAAGTTACGACCATACAGATTGAATTGAGTTGCCTTACTATTGCTATATGTTGCTGTGTAATAATTCTGAATCTGAACAGAACTGATCCATTCACGACGATTGTTTGATAGAGTCACAATCAGAGAATTATCAACACAGGATGAATAATAGATGTAGGTTCCAAAATACATATCGAAAGGATAAGTAGCAGTTCCATACATTCCAGTAGATGTAGCAGTGTATTCCCAGATATGAGATTCAGATTGTTCTGAAGGCATCAAACGAACAACTGCATCGAAATAGGATGTAGTGTAACTGTCAGCAATAGCAACAATCGCAATAGCAATCGTGTTACTTCCAGATTGAAGGAATGTCACTGGACTCGTTACTGTTGAAGTTTGCATTTGT
>NW_014568658.1:0-1254 GCF_000743755.1 Blastocystis sp. subtype 4
TCTGTCTTTGAATACATTCACAAGGTTCATTTGGCAATGAATTCCTCTTCCAAACTCTTCTATCGCAAATTCAATTTCCGAAATGCTCCTTCATGGATGAATATCTTCAACCGTAAGACTCTGGGAGGATATTCATGGAAGGTGATTGGATATATGGATTTGTTGTTTGAATGGAAAGCATTAGGAGCATGGATTGATGCTGGATCGATTGTATATGATGGAGTGGATGTTGAATTTGGATATGCAAAGAAGGAAGGAATGTATGCTCCCGTATCTCCTGGAACTGTGAAACAATGGACTCACCCAGGAATGATTAGGTTTGTTGAGAAGACTGGAATGACAAATAAAGTGAATCTAACAGAAGGAAACTGTTCAAGTGGTCACTTCTTCATGGACTTTACAAACAAGACAGCAGTTGATATCATCTTCAAACCATTTCTTCAATGTGCTTATACAATGAAATGTATTACTCCAAAAGGATCAGATAGGAGAAATCATCGTCAAGAGCAAGCTGGTCTCACCATATTCCTTCACAATGCTCATCTTATGTATTCAGCTGTTGGTAAGTATTCTCATAGAGCCAGATTCCGTCAAGAGAAATTGGGACAGAAGAAGATGAGGCATTTGAGGAAACAACTGATGAAAGAGATTGAAAGAAGAAATGGAATTGTGATATCTCTTGTTTGCTATTTCTCAATCGAAGAGTCGAATAATCTGGAGGAGGATTAATGAGTAGATGTTAGTATGTATTCACAACAGAATTGATTCTGAGTACTTCCGTTAGTGTGATTGTATCCTACAACAGAATGATTAGCGGTGTAATCAAATGTTACATCACTTCAAAATATGATAAGCGAAATCAGGTTGCACAATAATTCATAATTAATCGAAGCAGTAAATGCAACGTAGAATGAACAAACTGTTCAGATACAAGGCAGATATAGTTTGGATTGGCGAATACCTATTAATCTTCATATCGTTGGTGTCACAGTACTTACAAAGAGAATCAACATATTAATTGGGATTTGCTGTAATGAATTAGAAGGAAAGATAATGCAGTGAACAAGATGTATTGATCATTAGATAGTATCTGTCAGATGGATTTGAATGAACAAGAGGTTGATAATGTGATGAGATGATTAGTGGATAGAAAGGGTTGTATCATCAATAGTCCTTTCTATCATTGTTTGTGATTGTTTGAATAGAATCAAAGAGTTGAAATAACAAATGATTGATTATACAGAATGAGATGGA
>NW_014568657.1:0-1251 GCF_000743755.1 Blastocystis sp. subtype 4
GTTTGAAGAAGTATTGTGGTTGTTATTATGATGGATTGAAGAATGGATATGGATTATTGTATGATCGAAATGGAATGATTGAATATGAAGGATTATTCAGAGATGATGTTATTATTGATTTTAATGATGATGTTGTTATTGTTAATGATGATATGAGAGTGAAACGTGATGGTTGTGAACTGACTGTTACTAGTTGTGTTGAATCTCTGATTATTGCTGATGATTTCAATCGACCTGATATATCATCATTGACATTGAACTATTCATTGATATCATTGAAACGAATTGTGATTGGACATTATTGTTTTGAGAATGTGAGTCAATTTGTGATTGATGGATTGAATAAACTGGAGACTATCATCATTGGATGGAGGTGTTTCTCTCTCTGTAATGGTCCTAAAGAAGGAAGCAAATGTTTGATAATGAATTGTGATCGATTGAAACAAATCCACATTTGTAAGTATTCATTCATGTATTATGAATCACTTGAATTGAAGAATCTTCCTTCTCTCATATCCATTCAATTGGACTGGTATGTATTCAGTTGTTGTCATTCAATAGTATTTGAGAGTATGAATGATTGAATGAATAATGAATGAGATCTGATTCGACTTCAATCCATCACTCTTGGATCACAGACTCTATGTGGTGATGGTAGTACTGTTGAATGGAATGAGTTAGTAATGAAGAGTATGAATGATACTGATGATTGATTGATCAGATCTTCCTTCTCTATCTCGAATTGATGGCATTGTCAATTTCAGTAGGATAGGTAAAGTGATATTGGATAGTAATGATTGATGATTGGATTTGAATTAGATATTCCATCACTCACTGAAGATGGAATAAAGTTGGATGATTCATTCAATAATGTGTGGCAGTTGAATAGTACTAGTATGGTTGACTGATCAATAATGATTGAGATGCCGGATCTCTTCATCAGTTCATTCGATAAAGTAAAATATACCTAAGAGAGTAGTCTACAAGAATCAGATCCTTCTGATCTTTAACTTATCATTCATTTCAATAAAAGGTTATCAGCTAGTTGTGTAATATACTAAGGTATTGATTGTATTTGTTAATAATGAAGAAACAATTTTGTCATTTATTCTTGGATCATGGATGCTGCGTGATTCATATCATATCATATCATTCATTGTTCATAATGGAAGAAGAGAGGATTGAATGATGAAAACAATGAGAATTGTGATGATGGATACGATTATAAATGGATTAAAGAGATTGATGAGG
>NW_014568656.1:0-1250 GCF_000743755.1 Blastocystis sp. subtype 4
CAACCTGATGTATCATCACCAAACCAATTGTTAGGTACTTCACCCATCTTATAATACCATTGTTCTGAATGATTGATAGAAGGACGACGAAGATAGTGACTAATCACATTGTTTTGATAACCATCATATCGTCCTTTCAGAACCATTTCCTCTTCACCCTCAGGTAACAGAGAATACATGTAGAAATAGGAATTCGAGTACCATGCAATTGCTGTGGTATCAAGAGTGATATCAAATCGCTCGACAGTGATACACAGATACGTTTCCCAATCTGTATCAGCAGTATGAGAATGACCAGATTGAATCTCAAAAAGAATGTTATCATTTGATGAATCACGAATTCTGAAATACTCATTCTGAGGACTGGTCTTGTAAGTTCGAACAATCTTGTAGAATGTCCCAATACATTCATTAAAGGTTATACTAATAGTAGTTTGAAGTTGGCTTGTTCCTATCGTAGATGTAATCTGATAAGATGTTGATGGAGAAGCAACAGTTGCTGTTCCAGAAATGATACAATATCTGGATCAAGTGTCACACCATCAGGAAGTGGTGGAGAGATAGAACAATCAGTATAACCAAACATAGTGGGAACGATATTGACTACATCATAGTCCTTGTAGAACGAATATTGGCTTTGAGGATAGGATACACTCGTTGGAACAGGACGATTACAGACAAGGAATTGGAGCTCATGCACATAAATGGCTCCTTCCTGAGATGTTTGAGCATTGAATCGAATTAGAGGGTACTTGGGAAGTGTACTCACTAAATCCCATTGAGCCCATGTACTTGATTCATAAACTTGTCCAGAAATGAGTATAATAGTATTCCAATCAGATGATGTGGATGTTGCACCTTCAATCGAAAAACTACTTGGTCCATTTGTCGGGTGTGTATAAGGCCATAAACGAAAAGAGTTGATTTGAGGAATAGATCCAGATATCTCGAAAGTGAGTGAACCAGGAGGAGAAGAGATATAGGCTCCAGTATTTCTCGAAAACGCTACAGCATAACTCGGATTCTCAAATCCAGTTGATGTAGCTATGACTTCATTTGGAACAACGAAACAATTGTTTGAAGAACTCAAACCAGCCATGAGTGAGATGAATCCATCAAACTGAATTTGTCCAGAGGTTGAAAGATCCACAGGATGGACTTCAACAGCCAGAATACTTGACACAGTCACCTCATTAGCACTGCGAATGATTCCATGATAGTCATAGGATGAATAGCTTCCTGTAGCCACA
>NW_014568655.1:0-1241 GCF_000743755.1 Blastocystis sp. subtype 4
ACCTACAAAGTCACTTCTGTTCTTCATTTTCACCTCTTCCCATTCTAGCATATTCAACAATCTCAACAGGAGCAACAGTTGCTAAATCTAAACGAATCAAATAATCTATGCCTCTGTCTTTTATCCAGTTCATGAACTCAGTCACATTATCTCTTTCTTGCTTCACATTTTGTTGTAGAGATGCTTACCACACTGCAACAAGCAAAAGCAAGCAAATGAACAATGAAGCCATTCAATGAATGGAACAAACAAAACCAATTTGAATAGACCATCTCCTTAGTGAAGGGCAGCGGAGATAAATCCAGTAATCTTTTGAATATGATGACTCTTCACACTACAATTGCAAGCAAACACGGGACAAGGAGAATCACTCTCAAAAGCAAACGGTCGTCCCTCCTCTCCCAGCTTCATTTCAACATTTCCTTCTTTAAGAACTGTTCTATTCCTCAAAATGAAATGATCCTTTCATACAATTCCTTCTCGATGTCTTCGTATACAGTTTGATTATCAGCACATCCAAACAGATCTGATTTGTTGATAGCGAGAAGAAGTGGACAAGGATGAGTAACAAAGGAAGGATTCACAAAGAGGTCATACAATTCCCTATGACTCATTATCCAATATTACTATCAACTCTGCAATAGCCTTCACATCATAACTAGTTCCATCAACCATATAAACAATAGCAGCTGTATGCGATAAGAACTCGTTGATATCTCTAATAATGATGCAATTTAACGAATCCCACTGGCTTGATCCCAATTTTCCAGGGATATCAACAATCTTACCAATAACACGTTTTGCATCTTTGCCTTTCGTAAACCTTCCAACTCCAGCATTTGTAATTGATGCAATATTAACTTTGGTTGTAGCTGCTTGAGGAGGTACTTGTTGAGTAACCTCGATTGTACTGTCTTCATTCGCATATACCGAAATATTATAAAAGAGAGAAGTCTTTCCACTTCCGCACGGACCTAACAGTACGATGGAATCGCCATGAATCGTCAGATGCCTTCTGTCCCGTGTTTTACAGAACACACGAACTGCAAGTATCAATAACAAAGATAAAGAACATACGAGCAATCAATGCAACAACGAGTAAATAGAACCCCGTAAGAGCAGTCATAAGTGTGATACCAAACGCTTGTTGCTACAGATCAAATACCAGTTTATCGAAATACATCAGTCACATGGAAGAAAGACGCTACATTAAATTGAACGTAATAGAATCCTGTGAGTAA
>NW_014568654.1:0-1235 GCF_000743755.1 Blastocystis sp. subtype 4
GTAACGAGTCCAGTGACATTCCTTCAATCTGGAAGTAACACGATTGCTATTGCCATTGTTGCTATTACTGACAGTTACACCACATCCTATTTCGATGCAATGGTTCGTTTGATGCCTTCAGAACAATCTGAATCTCATATCTGGGAATACACTGCAACTATGTCTGGAATGTATGGAGCTGCTACTTATCCTTTTGAAATGTATTACGGAAACAACATCTATTCTTCTTCCTGTAGCAGTAACTCTCTGACTTTGACTCTATCAAACAATCGTCGTGAATGGATCAGTTCGATTCTGATTCAGAATTATTGGTCTTCATCATCATACGCTGGTCAGGAGGCAACTCAATTCAAATTGTATGGTCGTAACTTGGGAACAGATGAATGGACACTTCTGAAGGAAGTCACTGGTCTCACTTATTCAACTGCTGGTCAGAAGAAGAGAATCTATCTGTCTAACAATACTCCTTACAATCAATTCAAGTTTGAGAACTTTGGTTCTGGTAATCCTTCTTCTTGTGCTTGGAGAGTTCAGACATTGGATCTGTATGCTGATAGCACATTGACTGATATTCCTAACTTCACTTATGATTCTTCAATCACTGTATTCAAGAATATTGAGATGTCTGAAGTGATTCCTGAGAATGCGGATCGTTATATGAACTTCAGAATCAATCCTTCTCTTCCTGAGGGTATTGTGTTGGATCCTCACACTGGTTGGATTTCAGGTACTGCCACTGCTGAGAGTGCTGTTCAAACCTACACCATCACTGCTACTAAGATGACTGGAGGAGATGTGACTGTTACTATAACGTTTGGAGTCGTAGTATGTACTGATGGCAGGGGTCTGATGACTGTTCGATTCAGAGGTGATTCTTATGCCAATGAGAATTCATGGAAGCTGTATGAAGGAAGAGGAACATCAGGAACTGTGTTGAGATCTGTTAGCGAGTTCCCTGTAGCGGATGCACACTACTATGTTGATTTCTGTTTGAATGATGGAATCTACACATTGGAAGCAGCTGATTCATGGGGAGATGGATGGCAGGCTGGATCTGGTTACACTCTGACTGTGGATTTGGGAGAGATGGAGTTGGATATCATGGCATTGAGTAGTGGAACGAAACCCGTGACTACATCAACTGTGTTCTCAACATATTTCCCTTTCCAGATTGAATACACGAATTGGAAGGTGATACAGAGTGATGTGTCAAGTGATTGGAATACTGTCAGTTT
>NW_014568653.1:0-1228 GCF_000743755.1 Blastocystis sp. subtype 4
GGACTATTGATGATACAACTCTTTCTATCCACTAATGGCAATATCCAGGATCGAAACACCAATAACATAATCAACTCCATTTCCTCTTCAGTACTTCCTATTCACCGTTATCATATCTCTTTTCACTTTATCATATCCAATAGACCGACTCGATGAAAATAACATAAATAACTTGATTGAATGTTAGAGAGAAGAAAATGACTCGACAGCATGAAGGAAGGCAATATTCATGGTAAATGTTGCCAAACCATGTTGCCCTTATCTACAGAATAGAAATGAAAGACTTCCGATGAAGCAAGAATGATTTCCAAGAAGTGACTCTGATGGTTTGTATTATTTAATCATTCTGTTGACTGTTATCATAATAGACATTGTTTTGCAAAAATGACATTATTACTTCCTATTCAAGGTAACTGGATCATAAAGTCTCTATTCTATTAGGATAATAAAAATAGATGAGACTATGGTAATGGATACTGCAGAATTAATATCAGATAAGATGAATGGAGTAGAATGGAGAATGAAGTGGAAAGAGTACTTGAAAGAGAGTGTATTGAATGATAATAAGAATTGTATGTTGAGTTTGAATGTTGATAAAGGAGAAATGAGAGGAGTATGTAAGAGAGGAGAAGAAGTGATAGAAGTGAAAGAGAATGAGAATGAAGTGGAATTGAAGATCGAATCTGTGTTGAATGAGTTGAAGAAGGGGGATCCAATCTCATTCCCTCCTTCTACCACTCTCATTCTCATTCAAACATCTGAGATCACTCGAGGTGAATCAGATGAATGTGGAGATGAGTTCATGAAGATTATGTTCACAGGAGTATCAGGTGAAGAGGAATGTGAGGTGAGAGTGAGTGATGCTTCAAACAAGACAAATGGTTTGATTCTAATCAATTCACTCAGTTCATCTTCAATCTACTGTCTCAATCCTGGTTACTATTACATTGGTTGTAAAGGAGCTGGTATTATCAATATCCGATATCTTGATGTCACTCCTGATAATGAGTACAATGTGAATCATGATCTTACTGAGTATCCTCACTGGAAGGTATTGCTATTGGAAAAGACTGAGGTAACATACACTACTGTTCCTCAGTCTCACAAGAAGCCTGGTTTTGATAAGAACAAACCTCTTACTGGAAAGCCTGCTTATCCTTCAGATCCCACTTATGAACACTCTGATTTCACTTGTGATCAGAATGGTTATCTGAGTTATCTGAGCAAG
>NW_014568652.1:0-1222 GCF_000743755.1 Blastocystis sp. subtype 4
ACTCTTCCAGGTAAACAGATTCAGACTTCAACAGTAACCACTCCAGTGACATTCCTTCAATCTGGAAGTAACACGATTGCTATTGCTATTGTTGCTATTACTGATACTCAACTCACATCCTATTTCGATACAATGGTTCGTTTGATGCCTTCAGAACAATCTGAATCTCATATCTGGGAATTCACTACTACATCTACTGGTATCGATGATATTCAGGAGGGAGACATGTTGAATGATTTCTCTTCGAGTGACTGTTCCAATACCAATTCTCTCACCATCACATTGAATAATGATCATCGTGAATGGATCAGTTCTGTTCAGATTCAGAACTATCAGTCTCGTAGAGATGAATGGACAACTGAATTCAATCTGTATGGTCGTAACTCAGATACAGATGAATGGACACTTCTGAAGGAAGTCACTGGTCTCACTTATTCGTTTGCTGGTCAGAAGAAGAGAATCTATTTCCCTAACAATACTCCTTACAATCAATTCAAGTTTGAGAACTTTGGTATTAGTAATCCTTCTTCTTGTTATTGGTATATTCAATCTCTGGATCTGTTTGCTGATAATGTGTTGGCTGATATTCCTAACTTCACTTATGATTCTTCAGTCACTGTAATCAAGTATGTTGAGATGTCTGAAGTGATTCCTCAGAATGGAGATCGTTACATGAACTTCAGAATCAACCCTTCTCTTCCTGATGGTATTGTATTGGATCCTCACACTGGTTGGATCTCAGGTACTGCCACTGTCGGGAATGGTACTCAAACCTACACCATCACTGCTACTAAGATGACTGGAGGAGATGTGAGTGATACTATCTCTCTCTCAGTTTCAATATGTACTGGAGGCAAGGGATTGATGACTGTTCGTATCTTCGAATATAATGTGAATTCATGGAAACTGTATGAAGGAAGAGGAACCTCAGGAACTGTGTTGAGATCTGAATCTGATTTTCCTGTATCAGGTGCATATTACTATGTTGATTTCTGTTTGAATGATGGAATCTACACATTTGAAGGAGCTGATATATATGAATATGAATGGGTACTTGGATCTGGTTACACTTTGACTGTTGATTATGGAGAGATGGAGTTGGATATCATGACAATTAATGGAGAAGATTCCAAACCGATCTATGTATCAAGTGTGTTCTCAACGTATTTCCCTTTCCAGATTGAATACACAGATTGGAAGGTGATACAGAGTGATGTGTCAA
>NW_014568651.1:0-1218 GCF_000743755.1 Blastocystis sp. subtype 4
TTGTTGAATGAAGTGATTATTGGTGAGAATAGTCTGAGTTCATTGAGTCATTCGTGAGGAATTGAGTGTTGATTGATGACTAGATACACAGTGACTAATCGCAATACCTTGTTGAGTATTCCTTGGGATGTAACTGCACTGACTGTAACTGACAATTCATGTAATGATAATAACATTACTGTGGTTGATTTGAGTTCATTCAAGTTTCTTCGAAGTGTTGTGATTGGTCTTAACTGTTTCAAGTATGTTCAGATATTCTCGATAGTGGGACTCAATTGGCTTGAATCAGTCAGCATTGGTCGTGACAGTTTTGGGAGTAGTGGTTCATTATGGAAGGGTAGTGAGTTCAAGATTGTGAATTGTCCACAATTGAAGAGTTTGAGTATTGGAGATCGTTCATTTGGTCAATACAATGGATTTGAATTGTCTCAGTTGCCTCAACTGATATCTGTTGTAATGAATCAGTATTGTTTTCGATATGCTCCTAATGCGGTATTCAGAGGTATGAATGATGAAAGAGATAGATTGTAGACTTGCCATCATTGGAGACTATTGATCTAGGATCTAATGTCTTCAGTAATGCAGAATATGTAGTATTTGAAAGTATGTGATAATAGGAATTGAACATATCAGATCTTCCTAAGTTGACAGTGTTACAATTACAGACTTGGTGCTTGGAAGGTTCGACTTCTACAAAGACAACTGACATTAGTCCCTATTACTATAAGAATACTCTTATCATGAGGAGTATGTATGTTAACAATTCTAATCATCAGATCTACCATCTTTGACAACATTAAGCATTAGTGATTATGTATTTGGGAATATGGGTTTTGTAAGGTTAGAAAGTATCACATTTGGAACTATCAAACAATAGATGTTAGATCACCTCTCACTACTCAAGTATCTGGTTCTAATTATTTGAGACATACTCACACTCTTGAAGTGAATAGTTGATGATTGTATTGTTGATTGAGATGTAGATGCATCTAGTCTTGCTCAGTTCATATCATCCAGAAGTGTTTATGTGAAAGCAACAGGTGAAGTGATTGATCTCAGTTCAATTCCATTATCAGTTGAGGATCTGAGGTTTGAGGATTATTCTCAACTGGATTCAAGTGTTCTATCATTCAATCTGTCTCCATTCTCTCATCTCAAATCCCTCACTATTGGAGATGACTCTTTTGGTTCACCAATTGAGTTCATAGCCAATGGACT
>NW_014568650.1:0-1215 GCF_000743755.1 Blastocystis sp. subtype 4
CTGACAGTATTCCAATCACTTGACACATCACTCTGTATCACCTTCCAATCTGTGTATTCAATCTGGAAAGGGAAATACGTTGAGAACACAGTTGATACATAGATCGGTTTGTAATCCTGTCTGTTCATTTCCATAATGTCCAACTCCATCTCTCCCATATCAACAGTCAAAGTGTAACCAGTTCCAACTGACCAACCATCTCCATATGAATCAGCTCCTTCAAATGTGTAGATTCCATCATTCAAACAGAAATCAGCATAGTAATATGTATTCTTCACAGGGAACATGGATACAGATCTCAATACAGTTCCTGAGGTTCCTCTTCCTTCATACAGCTTCCATGAATTCTCAGCCGGAAAACTATCAGCGTAGATACGAACAGTCATCAATCCCTTGCCTCCAGTACATACTGAAACTGAGAGGGAGATAGTACCAGTCACATCTCCTCCACTAATCTTAGTAGCAGTGATAGTATAGGTTTGAGCAGCACTTTCAGAAGTGGCAGTACCTGAAATCCAACCAGTGTGAGGATCCAACACAATACCAGCAGGGAAAGCAGGAGAGACTCTGAAGTTCATGTAGTGATCATTATTCTGAGGAATCACTTCAGCCATCTCAATATCCTTGAATACACTGGCTGAAGAATCATAAGTGAAGTTAGGAATATCAGCCAACACATTATCAGCAAACAGATCCAGAGTCTGAACATACCAATAACAAGAAGAAGGATTACCAGTAGCAAAGTTCTCAAACTTGAATTGATTGTAAGGAGTATTGTTGGGGAAATAGACTCTTTTCTTCTGACCTGGAGTTGAATAAGTGAGACCTGACACATCAGTGAGAAGTGTCCATTCTTCTGTTCCCAAGTTACGACCATACAATTTGAATTGAGTAGCTGTTTGGATACTCATAGATCCAGTGTAATAGTTCTGAATCTGAACAGAACTGATCCATTCACGACGATTGTTATTGAAGGTGAGTGTTAGAGAGTTTGGTGAGCATGTACTACTGTATAGGTTATTACTATAATACATATCGAATGGACTAACAGCAGTTCCAGAAATGTCAGTCATTGAAGCAGTGAATTCCCAGATATGAGATTCAGATTGTTCTGAAGACATCAAACGAACAACTGCATCGAAATAGGATGTGGTGTAACTGTCAGTAATAGCAACAATCGCAATAGCAATCGTGTTACTTCCAGATTGAAGGAAT
>NW_014568649.1:0-1254 GCF_000743755.1 Blastocystis sp. subtype 4
TTCATTATTTGTTGGAGTAGTTTTGGAGTAGGTTCAAAAATACAACCTACTCCACATTTCATTCAAAAAGGCTCATTAAATGGCTTATTTATAGGGATTCATTCATTTTGGAGTAGGAGGAGTAGGAAGAGTAGGTTGAAATTTCAATTAGACAAATTGTTTTGGTAGAATTCTTCTTAAGAAATAGAAAACTAACCTACTCCACCTACTCCAACCTACTCCACATCAAAAATCTTCATAATCGCGCTTATTTATGGGCTATTCTACGGATTATTGGAGTAGGTTTGATATTTGAGACTACTCCTGAAACCTACTCCAACCTACTCCTATCAAAGTNTCTGCAACAATCAATTCTCATCCATTAATCAATCGAATACCACCATTTCGACTACGTTTTCCTTTGTTAATGATTTGACTAACAATATCATTCTTCTTAACACTATCCAGTTCACGATGAATTGGATCAACACTTCCAGACTTCAATTCATCTGCATCTTGTTCCTTCACTTCTGGTTTTCCATTCTTATCATTTCGAGCTCGTTCAGCATTCTTCAATGATTTCTCATACTCTTCAACAATCCGTTTTCGTTCAAGATATTTGGCACGACGCTCTTCATCTAAAATACATGCAGGCAATTTGCTCTTCAATTTGGCTATTACTGTTGTCAGATTACTGAATGATAGATTGTTGTATGGAATTAGCATATCATCATCTACTATGTAAAATCGAGGAGGATCAGGATCTTCAACACATTCTTGAATATTGGATGGTGGAGCACGCTTGAGTTTCTTCCAAATGTCTTCTCGACCTATCAATGATTTGCTAATGAAGAGTTTCTCACAATTATCAAGNAATTTGGAGTTCAATCGTATTGCAGATTGGAAACATGCAATCCAATTGATGAGTTTGTGTCGACCAGCTATACTACATTCTTCCATCAATTTGTATACAGGAGATTGAACTGATTTGTTCTGAAGATCATCAAAGATGAATACACTTCCATATGGTGATAGATACAATGATTTGATACTACCATCAGATACAATTACTTGAAATGACTAACTATCTGGACTGGTTGTTTTTAGTGTTAATCCCTTAGTTGGTTGTAAGTCCTCACGTAGTTGATTGGAAAAGTTGAATATGTTGTGTGGATTAGCTGTTGATGGAGTTGATTCTCTAGGATCAGGTGGTTGATCAAAGTACTTACCATAATCAAGTTTGAATTGTGTGAGTAATTGACTCATGTTTACTTG
>NW_014568648.1:0-1210 GCF_000743755.1 Blastocystis sp. subtype 4
GTGAGGAATTGAGTGTTGATTGATGACTAGATACACAGTGAATAATCGCAATACCTTGTTGAGTATTCCTTGGGATGTAACTGCACTGACTGTAACTGGGAATTCATGTAATGATAATAACATATATGTGGTTGATTTGAGTTCATTCAAGTTTCTTCGAAGTGTTGTGATTGGTCATTACTGTTTCAAGTATGTTCAGATATTGTCGATAGTGGGACTCAATTGGCTTGAATCAGTCAGCATTGGCACTTACAGTTTTTGGAGTGATGGTTCATTATTGGTGGACAGTGAGTTCAAGATTGTGAATTGTCCACAACTGAAGAGTTTGAGTATTGGAGGTCGTTCGTTTGGTCGATACAATGGATTTGAATTGTCTCAGTTACCTCAACTGAAATCTATTATAGTAGCTAGTGATTTTAGTTTTCAATATGTTCCTAATGTGGTATTCAGAAGTATGAATGATGGAAGAGATGGATTGTAGACTTGCCATCATTGGAGACTATTGATCTAGGAAATGGTGTTTTCAGAGATGCAGAATATGTAGTATTTGAAAGTATGTGATAATAGGAATTGAACATATCAGATCTTCCTAAGTTGACAGTGTTACGATTACGGTCAAGTTGCTTGGTTGGTTCGACTTCTACAAAGACAACTGATGTAATTCCCTATTACTATAAGAATACTCTTATCATGAGGAGTATGTATGTTAACAGTTCTAAAGATCTACCATCTTTGAGGACACTAAGCATGACTGGTAGTTATGTGTTTGGGAATATGGGTTTTGTAAGGTTAGAAAGTATCACATTTGGAACTATCAAACAATAGATGTTCGATCACCTCTCATTATTGAAGGATCTAGTTCTAATCAATTCCAATACACTCACACTGTTGAAGTGAATAGTTGATGATTGTATTGTTGATTGATATGTAGATGCATCTAGTCTTGCTCAGTTCATATCATCCAGAAGTGTTTATGTGAAAGCAACAGGTGAAGTGATTGATCTCAGTTCAATTCCATTATCAGTTGAGGATCTGAGGTTTGAGGATTATTCTCAAGTGGATTCAACTGTTCTATCATTCAATCTGTCTCCATTCTCTCATCTTAAATCCGTCACTATTGGAGATGATTCTTTTGGTTCACCAATTGAGTTCATAGCCAATGGACTGAATGAATTGATTTCAATTCATATTGGAATGAACTCATTCACAA
>NW_014568647.1:0-1199 GCF_000743755.1 Blastocystis sp. subtype 4
GAGTGAATCGAATGTGTTGTCTGTTGAAGTCCATTTCACAGATTCAAATCATGAAGAGATCATTCAATTCAATGGATTCTTATCTCTATTGGCTGGAATAAATGTAACCAACAATTGTTTCGTTTATCCTTATCCTGTTACTGCCTCTTCTACTGACTTCAATGATCCTAGTCGTGCTATTGATTGGGATTATTATTGGTATGCATCAACTTCTTGGTTTCCAAGTTCGATGATGTTTGATTTCTCTGGTTCTTCTATTCCACTCATCAATTCTTATCGAATATGGACTTATAATGATCGTAACTATTATTCTCCTTCTTCATTCTCTATTGAGGGATCTGTATCAACTGATGACTCTTGGAACATGATTCTCTCTCCATCCAATATTGGTTACACATGGTATGAATGGAAACAGTTTGATCTTGTTTCTCTTCCTCACAGATATCCTCTTCTTCGATTCACTATTCTACCTTACAGTGATGATAATGTTTGCTTATCAGAACTTCAATTTCTTGTTTGTAATCGTCCTTCTGTGAGTAGTATTGAGTATCCTGAAACAGAATACTCATTCTACAAGGATTATGAACAGATCTCTATTAGTCCAATTCAATATGGATACAGTGATTGTTCGATTCAGCCTTCACTTCCTGATGGAATGAGTATTGATCCCAACACTTGTATCATCTCTGGTGTATCTCATTCTCTCGGTTCACAACAGTATACTGTCACATCAACAATGGTCACTCCTCCCATTCAATCTATTCTCAATCTCACATTCATTCACTGTTCTGGAACTGTCTACAGAACTCAGATGATTATTCGTTATGAATATGATCAAATCACTATTCATGATACATCTGATGAGAGTATTATCTATCAGATTCAACCAGGTCATTCTCAAGGATCATTTGGATTAGAAACTCATTATCTGTGTATCACTGCTGATCGATTTGATGTTGTGTTCAATTTGACAACTACCTATTGGATGTCTAGTTCATATTATTACATGTATGTTCTGTTGCCTGATGGTGAAGAGGAGATGGTTCTGAAAGGACGATATGATGCTGATCAGAAGAATGTTCATCATCATTATGTTCGTTGTCCTTCTATCAATCATTCAGAACAATGGTATTATAAGATGGGTGAAGTGCCTACCAATTGGTTTGGTGATGATACATCAGGTTGGTCTCAAGCTGCTA
>NW_014568646.1:0-1208 GCF_000743755.1 Blastocystis sp. subtype 4
ATTCCAATCACTTGACACATCACTCTGTATCACCTTCCAATCTGTGTATTCAATCTGGAAAGGGAAATACGTTGAGAACACAGTTGATACAGTCACAGGTGAATAATCCTGACCATTCATTTCCATGATATCCAACTCCATCTCTCCATAATCAACAGTCAGAGTGTAACCACTTCCATTAGACCAGCCATCTCCCCATGAATCAGCTCCTTCAAATGTGTAGATTCCATCATTCAAACAGAAATCAACATAGTAGTAAGCATTCGATACAGGGAATACGTATACAGATCTCAACACGGTTCCTGAGGTTCCTCTTCCTTCATACAGTTTCCATGAATTCTCAGAATCACTGGCATCAGCTCTGATACGAACAGTCATCAATCCTCTCCCTCCAGTACAGCGAGTAACAGCAAGAGATACAGGAACAGTCACATCTCCTCCACTAATCTTAGTAGCAGTGATGGTGTAGGTTTGAGCAGCACTCTCAGAAGTGGCAGTACCTGAAATCCAACCAGTATAAGGATACACAATACCAGCAGGAAGAGAAGGATTGATTCTGAAGTTGTAGTAACCTTCTGTATTCTCAGGAATCACTTCAGCCATCTCAATATCCTTGAATATAGTGATTGAAGAATCATAAGTGAAGTTAGGAATATCAGCCAACACATTATCAGCAAACAGATCCAGAGATTGAGTCAACCACGTACAATCAGAAGGATTACCAGTAGCAAAGTTCTCAAACTTGAATTGATTGTAAGGAGTATTGTTAGACAAATAGACTTTTCTCTTCTGAGCCACAGTTGAATAAGTAAGACCAGTAACATCGGCTAGAAGTGTCCATTCATCATTATTTGAGTTACGACCATACAATTTGAATTGTGTGGGAACCTGACTACTGTACATTGTCGAATAATAGTTCTGAATCTGAACAGAACTGATCCATTCACGACGATTGTTTGATAGAGTCAAAGTCAGAGAATTCGGCTCACAGTCATAACCAGAGATGTAGGTATTACATATCAAATGGATTGGAACCAGGAGCATAGATACCAGTCACTGAAGCAGTGAATTCCCAGATATGAGATTCAGATTGTTCTGAAGACATCAAACGAACAACTGTATCGAAATAGGATGTGGTGTAACTGTCAGCAATAGCAACAATCGCAATAGCAATCGTGTTACTTCCAGATTGAAGGAATGTCACTGGA
>NW_014568645.1:0-1206 GCF_000743755.1 Blastocystis sp. subtype 4
TTCAACAGTAACCACTCCAGTGACATTCCTTCAATCTGGAAGTAACACGATTGCTATTGCCATTGTTGCTATTGATGATACTCAACTCACATCCTATTTTGATACAATGGTTCGTTTGATGTCATCAGAACAATCTGAATCTCATATCTGGGAATTCACTGCTACATCTAATGGAATCTCTTGTTCAGGAGACACATTAAGTGATATCTCTTCGAGTGGCTGTTCCAATACCAATTCTCTCACCATCACATTGAATAATGATCGTTGTGAGTGGATCAGTTCTGTTCAGATTCAGATTCCTTATTACTCCAGTAGAGACCGATGGGTAACTGAATTCAATCTGTATGGTCGTAACTCAGATACAGATGAATGGACACTTCTGAAGGAAGTGACTGGTCTCACTTATTCAACTGCTGGTCAGAAGAGAAGAATCTATTTGGCTAACAATACTCCTTACAATCAATTCAAGTTTGAGAACTTTGCTACTGGTAATCCTTCTTCTTGTTATTGGGAAGTTCAGTCTCTGGATCTGTTTGCTGATAATGTGTTGGCTGATATTCCTAACTTCACTTATGATTCTTCAATCACTGTAGTCAAGTATGTTGAGATGTCTGAAGTGATTCCTCAGAATGGAGATGGTTACATGAACTTCAGAATCAATCCTTCTCTTCCTGCTGGCATTGTGTTGGATCCTCACACTGGTTGGATCTCAGGTACTGCCACTTCTGAGAGTGCTACTCAAACCTACACCATCACTGCTACTAAGATAACTGGAGGAGATGTGACTGCTACTATCTCTCTATCAGTTATCATATGTACTGGAGGCAAGGGATTGATGACTATTCGTATCTATCCTGATTATGATCATGAAGAGAATTCATGGAAACTGTATGAAGGAAGAGGAACATCAGGAACTGTTTTGAGATCTGTAGAACAATTCCCTGTATCAAGTGATTATTACTATGTTGATTTCTGTTTGAATGATGGAATATACACATTTGAAGGAGCTAATTCATATGGAGATGGATGGTATTACCATACTGGTTACACTCTGACTGTTGATTTGGGAGAAATGGAGTTGGATATCATGGAAATGAGCAGACAGGATTACAAACCGATCTATGTATCAACTGTGTTCTCAACATATTTCCCTTTCCAGATTGAATACACAGATTGGAAGGTGATACAGAGTGATGTGTCAAGTGA
>NW_014568644.1:0-1229 GCF_000743755.1 Blastocystis sp. subtype 4
CCACTGAATAATGAGATGATAAACACAATGATACCGATACAAACCAGAAACACCTTCTTTTGAAACGATGCCTTTAAAGGCTTGAATTGGATTCTTGTAAAGCATACTCTTTCCAGATACTTGTCTCTATTCATCACTCTTTTCATTCACTCTCACTTGCATGGTGGTCTTAATCATATCCAAAGGATACACAATCGATGTTGCCAACACTCCTGATGTTCCACCAACAAGAAGCTTCTGCGAAAACGTCACCTAAAATCACAATCCTCACGACCTCATCGTACCTCTTTTGTGTGCTCAGTAGCTACGCTGCCCAATTCAACATAGGATTCACGTCCGTTAGTACTCTGCATGATTCATTTACAATAATAAACAATGAGAAACAAAAGGGGAATTAGTTATAACCGTGGTTCTGTACATACTATGTAGTTCCATGGGAATAATAGGCGGTAACGCCATCAGAAAAAACTTCAAATAGATTCGGCAAACATTACAATGATTCTTGCTTGCATATTGATTGAGGGATCTATAGTAGAGGAATGGTGACTACTGACCATATCTGAATAGAATCATCACTGCTCACTGATCAAACCATTAGTAGTTGAAAAGGATAGTATAAACAAACAATAGATTCCTCTCTGCTACTTCGATAAATGGGTAGAACAAGTGGAATTCCAGTAAGACATCTAACAATCACTTCTAACCATCAATATCAACGCATGAAGATAATAGTATACATATCTACCCATTAGAACAATCTGAATGAATTGAGATAGTAGAATTGATCTTCCTGCTAAAACACTTCCTAGTACATTTGTATTTGAATTCAATTCTCTCCAGCAACTACACCAAAACAAAAGAGCAAGAAGTCGAGAAACAGCTAACGAGAAGACAAAGTGAGAAGTAAAAGACTCAATCTCACCCTTCTACAACTCATCTATAATCAGAAATACAACTCGAGAACGAGAGAATAAAAGGAGTTGAGGATAGATTGCAAAAGCTTCTACATAGTGTGAGAAACTCCACAGAATATCCAGAATAGGTTGTTGTGACAAACCAGGATGAACCAACTATTACTAAATAGAGAAAGAAATAACTACAAGGGCATAACCAAAGAGAAGTACTAGAAGGAAAGAGATTGATTTGAAGGCAGTTGAAGGATTATGACCTGCAAAAGGATCCTTCAAATCAAATAAAACTTGTAGTAACTACGATATATGAATAATAAG
>NW_014568643.1:0-1213 GCF_000743755.1 Blastocystis sp. subtype 4
CTCAAACCAACCTACCCTACTCAATCCAACCTACATTAAGCAACCACTGTCCCCTCTACTAACATTAATCAACTAGTATCTTTACCCCTTAATCCCCTTTTAACATTAATCAATCCAATACTCTCTTCAATACCAAATGTGAATCTGTTATGTTTGATAAACGATACTATTCTCTGGCTCACATCATTCAATATCCAATGCTGATTCCAGTTATGCTTGTATTTACATTGGATTCTTCAGATATGTCTAAGAATGATTATTCCCAACTCTCCAGTTTCATCACTTTGATTCCTTCTAATGTATCAGTTCTCACATTTATTCGTTTATCCTTAACCTTCTTATGCTCTTGTTCAACAGATTCCACTTGCTTCGAGAGAAGTCGTCAAAATCGAATCATCACAACAATCACCATGATTCTATCTAGTCTGACTCATCTCAACTACACATCATCCATACTTCAATCTCCATTTCCAATCGACAATCATCTGGAATGCTCCAAATCATAGGATCTGAAAATCACTAACAATCAAATGAATTCATAACTTCTCTTGATCTAATATACCTAGATGATGATAAAGATGTTTGAATCAGTTGTCAAATGTCAAGTATCTGTCTCTCCTTCACGACATGATCGCCTTATTCCATAACTGTTATAGTCTTTTAACCTACATATCATCTATCACCTTTCAATTAACACACTTTGAACACTAGAATTCCACTCACTTCCTTATTCTAATCATCAACTTTCATTTCCATACCACAAATCATACTACTCTCTCAAATCATCTCTATCCTTCCAGTTCTTATGAAAATCTATCAACCATTCTACTATCTCATTGCACTCAATCGATACAATCATTCATATTATCTATCAACCATTACATTCATTCTCTTCCATCTTTCATCAACTCATTCATATTCTCCAATTGCATTTCTCAATAAACACATTATACATCAATCATTCTCAAACATATTCAAATCTTATCATACTCTTTTCTCTCCAGTCTTTTCAACCATCCCTCGTGACTTCTTATCTTCATTCAAACTATTCTACCCATAACTAGAACTACAAAACAGAATAGGATTACACCACCAATAATCATCAATACTATCCCCAACATTATGAATCTCTTCACAACAACAGTCAAGCTTCTCTCTTCAAATCCCACTTCATTCCATACTTTAATACTCACATCAATACCATCTCCTAACC
>NW_014568642.1:0-1230 GCF_000743755.1 Blastocystis sp. subtype 4
TACTGAGAGATTCATCATTCATAATGGGAACAGAGAATTCAAGTTGAATATGAACTGCTTGACGATAACATGGTCTTGTATTCTCATACCATTTGGATTGATAGAGAAGGGAATAGTTGCCATGTGTCCGACTGTGATAATCTTGAAGATGATATGCATTGAGAAAGACAGTAATGAGAAGAGAATCATTGTTGTAACTGCCATAGATATCAATGAGATGAGGTTCATTCTTCAAATCAGAGAGAGTCATCAAGTAACTCGTTGGATCTTTGCATGAGAATCTTTTAGACAACGAAATAAAACTCACTACAGGATCGATTGATCTCTTTTCAACTCCTGCATAATAATAGAAGGTCTAGAATAATGAAGATACAGAGATAGGATTACAATACATAATACAAAGAGTAGTATCAACCTCATGTTAAAATATGCACAATAAACAATACCATTTCGACCTAATTATGGCATGTTTCTTTACTCATGATTATCAACAATGATAAAGAATAAGTACAATCCATTTTGATTGTGCAAATTGTGATTACCTATTGATATCATCATATTTGAAAGCACTGATATGATTTGTATACAGTGGATAATTCTAGCTGCTTTTTACTATTGTGTTTATTCTATTCTTAATCATTATCTGCTTCAACAATTGCAGACGAAGAAAATGTGAGAATGATTAGTTCCATTATCGATTACGAACACTATTCTTCATTTACACTGTCACCAGGAATCAGTGAATACTGAGATGAATACATCATTTCAATGATATATTGAAATCAATCTGTGTACCCTAATACCGTTACTACCGTTTATATTAACAAAAATGGTCTAATGCGAATGATATTGTATATTAATTCTGCTATAGAATCTTGTACAACAATCTGGTCCCTCCGAAATGAAAAGATACTCTATCATCAAACATTTTGCAACTCACTATCTGCAACTATAACCATCACCTTAAATACCGAATACTTGTGATGTAGATGTCTGAAGCGATTGATACTACTTCATCATGACGATCACGCACATCAAACTGAAACGAATGCAAATCACTCATACAAACTCACTCCTGGCATGTTCAAATGACTAAACAAACACACATTGTTCAATCCCATTGTTGAATAAATCATACAATCCACTAATGGACTTGTTTCAAATGATATCATTTGCTTTACCAGATTACTGTAGATTCGAATACAATTCAATCCATTTGATACATCTACT
>NW_014568641.1:0-1197 GCF_000743755.1 Blastocystis sp. subtype 4
GTATGTGTTCCAAGTGGAATCATCGAAACTGACAGTATTCCAATCACTTGACACATCACTCTGTATCACCTTCCAATCTGTGTATTCAATCTGGAATGGAAGAAATGTTGAGAACACAGTTGATACATAGATCGGTTTCGTTCCACTGTTCATTTCCATGATATCCAACTCCATCTCTCCCAAATCAACAGTCAGAGTGTAACCAGATCCTATACTCCATCCATCTCCATATGAATCAGATCCTTCAAATGTGTAGATTCCATCATTCAAACAGAAATCAACATAGTAATAAGCACTTGATACAGGGAACTCGCTTACAGATCTCAAAACAGTTCCTGAGGTTCCTCTTCCTTCATACAGTTTCCATGAATTCTCAGCCGGAGAACTATCAGCTCTGAAACGAACAGTCATCAGACTCTTGCCATCTGTACAAATTGTAACTGATAGAGAGATAGTATCAGTCACATCTCCTCCACTTATCTTAGTAGCAGTGATGGTGTAGGTTTGAGCAGGACTCTCAGAAGTGGCAGTACCTGAAATCCAACCAGTATAAGGATCCAACACAATACCAGTAGGAAGAGAAGGATTGATTCTGAAGTTGAAATAACCATCATTATTCTGAGGAATCATTTCAGACATCTCAATATCCTTGAAAATAGTGATTGAAGAATCATAAGTGAAGTTAGGAATATCAACCAACACATTATCAGCAAACAGATCCAGAGATTGAACTCTCCAAGCACAAGCAGAAGGATTACCAGTACCAAAGTTCTCAAACTTGAATTGATTGTAAGGAGTATTGTTAGAGAAGTAGATTCTTCTCTTCTGACCAGGAGTTGAATAAGTGAGACCAGTGACTTCCTTCAGAAGTGTCCATTCATCTGTATCTGAGTTACGACCATACAGATTGAATTGAGTTGTCTCCTGGCCAATATATGATGCTGAAGAGTAATAGTTCTGAATCTGAACAGAACTGATCCATTCACGACGATTGTTTGATAGAGTCACAATCAAAGAATTGGAAGTACAGAATGAATAATAGATAGTTGTTCCATAATACATATCAAATGGATCAGTGGCTCCAATCATTCCAGTAGATGAAGCAGTGAATTCCCAGATATGAGATTCAGATTGTTCTGATGACATCAAACGAACAACTGCATCGAAATAGGATGTGGTGTAACTGTCAGTAATAGC
>NW_014568640.1:0-1195 GCF_000743755.1 Blastocystis sp. subtype 4
ATTTCATTCATATGTTATCATATTCACTTCTATCATCAATACTCTTATCAATCTTCAATCAACTATCTTCATCCCATCGTTTTCAAATCAGTATCTCTTCTTTTCAGTTATTACATAATTCATTCTCATTCTTATTTGAATCATGTATTTCTTTCTTGATTCTGAATTACTGTGATAATACAATCAAAGGACTGTAAACAACATGCAAACATGTATCACTACTTCGTTCCAGAGAATACTAATTCAATCACTCTTCACATCCATCTTGTTGTAACATGATAACAATATAGTGTTAATTCTATTTTGACTTATTGAGGATACTTCGATAGTTCAGCACAAGTAGTTGTGTATTAACTAACCCTTTTGATATATCAAGACTACTAATCAAAGGTAATCTTCAAACTGGTTACTAGAATCATGAAAAACAATAAATTAGGATGAATAATTCTGAAGACTGTTGGATCAATAGAAGTTGAGAGTGAATTCTCGATATCCATAGGTGGCAACTATGATGAAGACAGCATTATTCTCCTTCTTCAGGTTCATCATCTCATCATACCTATTCGAGACTTGATATCATGAAGGTGAAGATTCTGATAGAGTGACCATTCTTCATTTCCAATAGACTTTTGATTGAGATTGATTCCCACAAACTGATAAAATTGACTATAAAGTGTACATAAGTGAAGAGTATTGAAGAAACAATTCATCCATTATTCGTTCATTTAATCGCGTCCATTCAAATTCTGATGAAATCAGTTGTCTTTCAATGTCTTCTTCTTTCTATCATCCTCTATCATTCCTGTTTCATTCGACAATACTCTTTCTCATATCCTAAAGTCATTCAGATTCCTTATCACATTGTTCCATTCAATCTTTCCTTGTTTGAGAAGAGGAATGATGGATGGATTCGTCATTGTAGAGTCAACTATCGACAATCTCTTTCTTCTGTCATTCTAATCATTGTCAATCATCATTATTCTTCATTCTACAAAACTTCATTCTTTGATAATCAGTATTTCCCTTCATTCTGTTCTCAATTCGATTCTGACTTTGATTATGTATTCATTGGACCCAAAGAAAACTCAATCAATCTAGTTCTATCAAATGAGCTTCCAGAAAGAGGATACTATTCATATATGTCTTTGAATAGAGTATTAGATCGATTCTCACGAACTGATGGATTTGATTACAA
>NW_014568639.1:0-1194 GCF_000743755.1 Blastocystis sp. subtype 4
GTTCCAAGTGGAATCATCGAAACTGACAGTATTCCAATCACTTGACACATCATTCTGTATCACCTTCCAATCTGTGTATTCAATCTGGAAAGGGAAATACGTTGAGAACACAGTTGTTACAGTCACAGGCTTAGTACTCTGACTGCTCATTTCCATGATATCCAACTCCATCTCTCCCAAATCAACAGTCAGAGTGTAACCAGCTCCTGTCCCCCACCCATCTCCAAATGAATCAGCTCCTTGGAATGTGTAGATTCCATCATTCAAACAGAAATCAACATAGTAATAAGCACTTGATACAGGGAATTGTTCTACAGACCCCAACACAGTTCCTGAGGTTCCTCTTCCTTCATAAAGCTTCCATGAATTCTCGCTAGGTAGACCATCAGCTCTGATACGAACAGTCATCAATCCTTTCCCATCTGTACAAATCCCAACAGAGAATGTTATAGTTTCAGTTACATCTCCTCCACTAATCTTAGTACCAGTGATGGTGTAGGTTTGAGCAGCACTCTCAGCAGTAGCAGTACCTGAAATCCAACCAGTATAAGGATCCAACACAATACCATCAGGGAAAGCAGGGGAAACGTGGAAGTTCATGTAACGATCTCCATTCTCAGGAATTACTTCAGACATCTCAATATCCTTGAATATAGTGACTGAATCATCATAGGTGAAGTTTGGAATATCAGCCAACACATTATCAGCAAACAGATCCAGAGATTGAACATTCCAACTGCAAGAAGAAGAATCACCAGTAGCAAAGTTCTCAAACTTGAATTGATTGTAAGGAGTATTGTTAGAGAAATAGATTCTTCTCTTCTGACCTGGAGTAGAATAAGTGAGACCAGTGACTTCCTTCAGAAGTGTCCATTCATCTGTTCCCAAGTTACGACCATACAGATTGAATTCAGTAGCTTGTTCATTACTATATACTGTTGACCAATAGTTCTGAATCTGAACAGAACTGATCCATTCACGACGATTGTTTGATAGAGTCACAGTCAGAGAATTATCAGAACATATTGAAGAATAGACATAGCTAGAATAATACATGTCGAAAGGACCGGATGATGTTCCATACATACCTGTCATTGAAGCAGTGAATTCCCAGATATGAGATTCAGATTGTTCTGATGACATCAAACGAACAACTGCATCGAAATAGGATGTGGTGTAACTGTCAGTAATAGC
>NW_014568638.1:0-1194 GCF_000743755.1 Blastocystis sp. subtype 4
TCATCGAAACTGACAGTATTCCAATCACTTGACACATCACTCTGTATCACCTTCCAATCTGTGTATTCAATCTGGAAAGGGAAATACGTTGAGAACACATTTGATACATAGATCGGTTTGTTTTCCTGACCATCCATCTGCATCATATCCAACTCCATCTCTCCCAAATCAACAGTCAGAGTGTAACCAGTTCCAGTAGCCCAGCCATCTCCAAATGAATCAGATCCTTCAAATGTGTAGATTCCATCATTCAAACAGAAATCAACATAGTAATAAGCACTTGCTACAGGGAACTCACTTACAGATTTCAGTACAGTTCCTGAGGTTCCTCTTCCTTCATACAGTTTCCATGAATTCTCAGCCATATTATTGTCAGCGTAGATACGAACAGTCATCAATCCCTTGCCTCCAGTACATACTGAAACTGATAGAGAGATAGTATCACTCACATCTCCTCCACTAATCTTAGTAGCAGTGATGGTATAGGTTTGAGTAGTACTCTCAGTAGTAGCAGTACCTGAGATCCAACCAGTGTGAGGATCCAACACAATACCAGCAGGAAGAGAAGGATTGATTCTGAAGTTCATGTAACCATCATTATTCTGAGGAATCACTTCAGACATCTCAACATTCTTGAATACAGTGACTGAAGAATCATAGGTGAAGTTAGGAATATCAGCAAACACATTATCAGCAAACAGATCCAGAGATTGAACTCTCCAAGCACAAGAAGAAGGATTACCAGAAGTAAAGTTCTCAAACTTGAATTGATTATAAGGAGTATTGTTAGACAGATAAATTCTTCTCTTCTGACCAGGAGTAGAATAAGTGAGACCAGTGACTTCCTTCAGAAGTGTCCATTCATCTGTATCTGAGTTACGACCATACAGATTGAACTCAGTTGCCACCTGATTACTGTATGATGATGCAGTATAATAGTTCTGAATCTGAACAGAACTGATCCATTCACGACGATTGTTTGATAGAGTCACTATGAAAGCATTCTCAGCACAGGTTGAATAATAGATGGCACCTCCATAATACATATCGAAAGGACTAGTTTTTGTTTGAACCATCCTTGTAACTCTAATAGAGTATTCCCAGATATGAGATTCAGATTGTTCTGATGCCATCAAACGAACAACTGCATCGAAATAGGATGTGGTGTAACTGTCAGCAATAGCAACAATCGCA
>NW_014568637.1:0-1192 GCF_000743755.1 Blastocystis sp. subtype 4
TTGCGATTGTTGCTATTACTGACAGTTACACCACATCCTATTTCGATGCAATGGTTCGTTTGATGTCATCAGAACAATCTGAATCTCATATCTGGGAATTCACTGCTACAATGAGTGGGATAACAGGATCTGTGTCCAATCCTTTCGATATGTATTATGGAACTAACATCCACTATTCATCCTGTGCTACCAATTCTCTGACTTTGACTCTATCAAACAATTGTCGTGAATGGATCAGCTCTGTTCAGATTCAGAACTATTACTCAACAACATACAGCAATAACAAGGCAACACAATTCAAATTGTATGGTCGTAACTTGGGAACAGATGAATGGACACTTCTGAAGGATGTATCAGGTTTGATATATTCCACTCCTGGTCATAAGAATAAGATCTATATAGCAAATAACATTCCTTACAATCAATTCAAGTTTGAGAACTTTGGTACTGGTAATCCTTCTGCTTGTGATTGGTATGTTCAATCTCTGGATCTGTTTGCTGATAACATGATGGTTGATATTCCTGACTTCACTTATGATTCTACTTCAGTCACAGTATTCAAGGATATTGAGATGGCTGAAGTGATTCCTCAGAATGGATATCAGCATTTCGACTTCAGAATCAGTCCTTCTCTTCCTACTGGTATTGTGTTGGATTCTCTCACTGGCTGGATCTCAGGTACTGCCACGATCGTGAGTGATCCTCAAATCTACACCATCACTGCTACTAAGATGACTGGAGGAGATGTGACTGCCACTATCTCTCTCTCAGTTTCAATATGTACTGGAGACAAGGGATTGATGACTGTTCGTTTCAGAGCTGATTCTTATCCTAAAGAGAATTCATGGAAACTGTATGAAGGAAGAGGAACCTCAGGAACTGTGTTGAGATCTGTAGACGAATTCCCTGTATCGAGTGCTTATTACTATGTTGATTTCTGTTTGGATAATGGAATCTACACATTTGAAGGAGCTGATTCAAATGGAAATGGATGGTTTTACTATTCTGGTTACACTCTGACTGTTGATTATGGAGAGATGGAGTTGGATATCATGGAAATGAATGCTGGAATGAAACCTGTGACTGTATCAACTGTGTTCTCAACGTATTTCCCTTTCCAAATTGAATACACAGATTGGAAGGTGATACAGAGTGATGTGTCAAGTGATTGGAATACTGTCAGTTTCGATGA
>NW_014568636.1:0-1725 GCF_000743755.1 Blastocystis sp. subtype 4
GTATCTACTGTAAGTTCAGTCTCTAACCATTCACCTTTAGCATTGTACACATTAACACCATGAACACCATCTTCTGCAAATGGTACTTTTGTTGTTGAACTAATGTTTAACTTGTGTTCACAATTGCCTTGCATTGTGTTTAACCAACGATTAAACTCTTGTTCCCTATCTTTGCAATATAGAAGCAGGATATCTAATGGATCAGCATTCCTGGCGAATTGTTTGTTGTCAAGAAAACCAATATCAACACCCATCTGTTCCAACTTCAAGATCTTGGTGATCTTCCTCATATCATATTTGTAGGTCTTGAATATGTTCTGATATTTGGGATTGTTTGCAAGCTCTTCAAATTTGTTAATTGTTTCCATCTTAATTAATGATATTTGAAAGAGATATTATTATGACTTTTATCTAATTAGTTTAGCTTCTTAATCAACCATTTATTATCGCCTCCATATTACAAGGCGTTAAATATTGATTATTCTTTATCAACTGCAAGAGCAACATGAATACGATAAGGATCTGTGATTTGTAGGGAATGTTGATATCCATCTTTCCATACTGAAGGACCTAAACTTACACTACATACACAATTTGATTCAGGTAATGTGATAATGTAGTGATAACTATTGGAATATGTAAAAGGAGCATATGTAGAGTCAATTACTCGTTGTCCACTACGCAGAATCATATGATAAAGCACAGGATCTTGTATGAAAACATCATCAAGTAGTCCTAGATCATTTGTGCAATTTGGTAGTTCTAAATCCTTGTAATAATGTTCTTTCAAGTTGTTCAAATGATATTCCAACAATTCGGATAAACATTTATTCAGTTGACCAGGGCATTCTTTACTGTACAAAGTAAAAGAACAACATCATTTGTAATAGGTAAAGCTTTAAGTATTATGGCTCTTCATCAATATCACAACGCCAACACAAATCATTACGTACTTGTTTAAGAGCCATTCTGATACTATAATCAAAATCTGAATCATTATCATCCCAATTACAAATAGGAATAACAAACTCTGAACGTTGTGTACCCATAGCATGTATAGCGTTCAACAATCTCCTTTACACGATCAAATGCATTGTATCTGAATGTGTATCCATTAGGAAGATTCTTAACGTAGTAGATTCTATTCTTTTGATTTACATAGTTTCGAAGTTTCTTACGATTATAGCTGGACATTAGATGTACAAAATGATCATCTCTTTTGACAATCTTCAAAACATATGTCCATTGCTGCTCTTTTGTATCTTCAATGTAACGATTCTTGTATATGGCAGTTTCTGCTAAGGCAGTCTTAAGACCATCCTGTAATGTTTCGATTTGATGATTCTTATCATTTAGTACACGAACCATCATATCATTATCCACAGCACGAAGATTGGTCAAGAATGTTAGCACTTTGTTGGCAAATACACGATCAGCCCACATCAAACAATCAATTAGTAGTTGTTCACAAACAACATATCTATTGTTATGTCCTCTTGATACATTCGAAATGATAACATACTGGATGACATGAGGAATATCCCATAATACTGCTTTATCATCAGCGTTTTCAACTGTAGTACGTTCACGGCTCGAATCCGAGCCGTGATTGTTGCTGTGCAACTTTTGATCTACGACCAAATCATCTACGTTTTCAACCGTGTTACATTGATGGCTCGGATCCGAGCCATCAGTATCATTTGGCCAATTCATGAGTAATTCCTT
>NW_014568635.1:0-1188 GCF_000743755.1 Blastocystis sp. subtype 4
TTGCGATTGTTGCTATTGCTGACAGTTACACCACATCCTATTTCGATGCAGTTGTTCGTTTGATGCCTTCAGAACAATCTGAATCTCATATCTGGGAATTCACTGCAAGTATGTCTGGAATTACTGGAACTGCAACCAATCCTTTCGATATGTACTATAGTAATAGTATCTCTTCTTCATCCTGTACTGAGAATTCTCTGATTGTGACTCTATCAAACAATCGTCGTGAATGGATCAGTTCTGTTCAGATTCAGAACTATTATTCAGCTCCTAATGGAGATAGTAAGCCTACTGAATTCGTTCTGTATGGTCGTAACTTGGGAACAGATGAATGGACACTTCTGACCAATGTAACTGGTCTTATCTACTCGACTCTGGGTCAGAAGAGAAGAATCTATCTCCCTAACAATATTCCTTACAATCAATTCAAGTTTGAGAACTTTGGTACTGGTGATTCCTCTACTTGTAAGTGGTATATTCAATCTCTGGATCTGTTTGCTGATAACACTTTGGCTGATATTCCTAACTTCACCTATGAGTCTTCAATCACCGTGTACAAGGACATTGAGATGGCTGAAGTGATTCCTGAGAATGGAGATGGTTATTTCGACTTCAGAATCAGTCCTTCTCTTCCTGCTGGTATTGTGCTGGATTCGCACACTGGTTGGATCTCAGGTACTGCCACTGCTGAAGGTTCTGTTTCTACCTACACCATCACTGCTACAAAGGTTACTGGAGGAGATGTGACTGCTATCATATCATTCTCTGTTGCTTTGTGTACTGGAGATCGTGGATTGATGACTGTTCGTTTTAGAGCTGATGGTTTCACGGCTGAGAATTCATGGAAACTGTATGAAGGAAGAGGAACCTCAGGAACTGTTCTTCAATCAGTATCTCAATTCCCTGTGATGTACGCTTATTACTATGTTGATTTCTGCTTGGAGAATGGATTCTACACACTGGAAGCAGCTGATTCATTTGGTGATGGTTGGGCTGTAGGAACTGGTTACACTCTGACTGTGGATTTGGGAGAGATGGAGTTGGACATCAATGAAGTACCCGAATCAGATACCAAGCCCTCTACTGTGACTTCTGTGTTCTCAACATATTTCCCTTTCCAGATTGAATACACAGATTGGAAGGTGATACAGAGTGATGTGTCAAGTGATTGGAATACTGTCAGTTTCG
>NW_014568634.1:0-1185 GCF_000743755.1 Blastocystis sp. subtype 4
GATTTGAGCACCATCAATAACAACAATCTGAGTGGATGTGATATTGTGTATTTTGGCATCTGCAAGAAGAGATAATCGAGTGATATAACTGTTGTTAGGTAGTTGAATATCATTATTGAAATTGATTGTAGTATGTGGATTGTTAATAGGAATGGTGATGTTTGTGATATTGATGAGATTGAGTTGAATGGCATCTTCAATTGTATCTGTTTTGATATGTGTTTGAATAGTGGATATATTGATGTATACATTGAGAATAGCATTGAAATTGACCTTTTGATTGGTTTCTACAGATGTGAGAATGAAATCAACGAAGTCTGATGAACTGGTATGAATACATTGGTGAAGTGTTGTGTGTTTGGTTTTGTTAGGTCCTTGATAGAGAAAGAACATAGTAGATTGTTAGCAGAATGAGATACAGATTGAGGTGCTGATTTGATGATTGAGCTGTAGACATTGAGTGTTTGACAACCAGTTGTGATATCGATGATTCCATCTGAAACATATGTGCCTTTAGAATAGAATTGTTTGAATTTGAAGACTTTGATGAGGTCAGGAGCTTGTATGTTTCTGTTAGTGGTGAGTTTGGCTTTACCGAAGTTGTTTCCTTTGATGATGATGTCTAGAGTGACATTGTAGAGTGCTAGTGAATTGTTGATTTGAGCAGATAATTGATCAATAGTGTATGCACCATTAGGAATAGGAATTGATGTGTAATCACTGGTTGAACCTCCAAGAGATTGAACAAGGATTGTATTGCCTGTATTGATGTTTTGAAATATGGGTAATCCATCTGTTAGTGGTTGTAGAGTGATAGTGATATCTGTGATGAATGAATTGTTTGGAAAGTTGTAGACTTTGTCTAAATGAATCTTACTGTCTTTGATTGTTTGTTGTCCTTGAAGTACAAAGTTGTTGATGACTTTCATTTTTATTACAAAGTAAGAAAATGCAAGAAGGAAATAGTCCTTCATTCAATCGACAGATAACAGCAATGTACAAAGGAGTTCATGTAAATCCATATACAAACAAAGTGACATCTCATGTGAGTAAGAACACAAAGAATTTCATCGAATCTGCAATCAGTAAGAATCATCAAATCAACTTCACACACAACAAATTGTGTGAAGAGGATATTCAACGATTGAAAAGGGAATTGTTTGAGTTGAATATTCCTTGTGAAGA
>NW_014568633.1:0-1180 GCF_000743755.1 Blastocystis sp. subtype 4
ATTGTTGCTATTGATGATACTCAACTCACATCCTATTTCGATGCAATGGTTCGTTTGATGTCATCAGAACAATCTGAATCTCATATCTGGGAATTCACTGCTACAACTACTGGTATCGATGGAGCTGGTACTTATCCTTTCGATATGTACTATGATACCGACATCTCTTCTTCATCCTGTACTGATAATTCTCTGATTGTGACTCTATCAAACAATCGTCGTGAATGGATCAGTTCTATTCAGATCCAGAACCATTATTCAGCATCTACTAGTGGTAACCAGGCTACACAATTCAAATTGTATGGTCGTAACTGGGATTTTGTAACATGGACACTTCTGAAGGAAGTCACTGGTCTCACTTATTCAACTGTTGGTCAGAAGAGAAGAATCTATCTGTCTAACAATACTCCTTATAATCAATTCAAGTTTGAGAACTTTGCTACTGGTGATTCTTCTTGTGCTTGGAGAGTTCAATCTCTGGATCTGTTTGCTGATAATGTGTTGGCTGATATTCCTAACTTCACTTATGATTCTTCAGTCACTGTATTCAAGGATGTTGAGATGTCTGAAGTGATTCCTGAGAATGGAGATGGTTACATGAACTTCAGAATCAATCCTTCTCTTCCTGATGGTATTGTGTTGGATCCTCACACTGGTTGGATCTCAGGTACTGCCACTGCTGAGAGTACTGCTCAAACCTACACAATCACTGCTACTAAGATGACTGGAGGAGATGTGACTGCCACTATCTCTCTATCAGTTTCAATATGTACTGGAGGTAAGGGATTGATGACTGTTCGTATCAGAGCTGATTCTTATCCCTCTCAGAATTCATGGAAGCTGTATGAAGGAAGAGGAACCTCAGGAACTGTGCTGAGATCTGTAAGCGAGTTCCCTGTATCAAGTGCTTATTACTATGTTGATTTCTGTTTGAATGATGGAATCTACACATTTGAGGGATCTGATATATATGGAGATGGTTGGGATAGTGGAACTGGTTACACTCTGACTGTTGATTATGGAGAGATGGAGTTGGATATGATGACAATGAATAGACAGGATTACAAACCGATCTATGTATCTTCTGTGTTCTCAACATATTTCCCTTTCCAGATTGAATACACAGATTGGAAGGTGATACAGAGTGATGTGTCAAGTGATTGGAATACTGTCAGTTTCG
>NW_014568632.1:0-1183 GCF_000743755.1 Blastocystis sp. subtype 4
ACATTAATCAACTAGTATCTTTACCCCTTAATCCCCTTATAACATCAACTACTATTTAAACATACTCTCTTTTTATTATCTTTTTCATTATGGGTTACTCATTTTCATCAATTCCACTTCATTCTCATTCTCTTTCACTTCTATCACTTCTTCTCCTCTCTTACATACTCCTCTCATTTCTTCTTTATCAACATTCAAATTCAACATACAATTCTTATTATCATTCAATACACTCTCTTTCAAGTACTCTTTCCACTTCATTCTCCATTCTATTCCATTCATCTTCTTTGTTGTTGATTTAACATTATCTACTTTCATTCTCTTATTATCAATCTTTGATCAATTAAGAAATGAATATGATCTTTCTGTTCAACATTACCTGTTATTCATTCACGGGAATCGAATCAATTCATCAATCTCTCATTTCAGCAATACCACAATTCGGATCCCCAAATACGCCATTCCACATTAGCCCATTTCATTCATTTCAATCCACATTCACTTTCATTCATATCTCACTATTCTACTATCATCTCTTCATTCCTATTCAATATTACTGAATACAATCACGGGAATATCATTTTCATCATTCATTACTCATATCATTCATTTCTTATTTCCATTTATATCTATACTCTCATACCATATCAATTCTATTCATATCTCACAATTCATGTCAATCACTTTCAATCACATAAGTTGGTATCATGCATTAAGTAATGTCTGTTTCTTATAACATTATTTATTTGATATGATTGTTGTTGATTGTAGTATCAATCATCTCATTCTATTCTTCACATTCTGTTTCATTCTTCATTCTACTCTCATTTCTAGTTATCCTTTCTTACTCTATTCAATGCTCATCTAATCAGGATTATGTTAAGATCACTAAGTATACTGGCACTTATCCTAATCGAGAGTCATTTGAGATTGTATCTGGATCATCTACTCTATTCACTTCTCCTTCATTCTCAAACAATAAACAATATGTTTATGAAGTCTGTTTGAATGCTTCTTCTAATCATATCTACACTCTTATCATGAAAGATTCAGCTAGTAATGGATGGTATGGAGGTGGATGGATCTCAATGAATGATATCAATGATAATACTATCTTCAAGAACACTCAAGTGGTACATGGTCTTCAGGTGCTTGGATTGAGATAGAAGGAATGAATGGAAAC
>NW_014568631.1:0-1179 GCF_000743755.1 Blastocystis sp. subtype 4
CCATTGTTGCTATTGCTGACAGTTACACCACATCCTATTTCGATGCAATGGTTCGTTTGATGTCATCAGAACAATCTGAATCTCATATCTGGGAATTCACTGCAAGTATGTCTGGAATTACTGGAACTGCAACCAATCCATTCGATATGGATTATTCCTCTTACATCTATTCCTATTCCTGTGCTGCCAATTCTCTGACTGTGACTCTATCAAACAATCGTCGTGAATGGATCAGTTCTGTTCAGATTCAGAACTATTACTCTGCATCATCATATACTGGCCAGGAGACAACTCAATTCAATATGTATGGTCGTAACTTGGGAACAGATGAATGGACACTTCTGAAGGAAGTCACTGGTCTCACTTATTCCACTGTTGGTCAGAAGAAGAGAATCTATCTGTCTAACAATACTCCTTACAATCAATTCAAGTTTGAGAACTTTGGTACTGGTAATCCTTCTTCTTGTACTTGGAGAGTTCAATCTCTGGATCTGTTTGCTGATAATGTGTTGGCTGATATTCCTAACTTCACTTATGATTCTTCAGTCACTATATTCAAGAATGTTGAGATGGCTGAAGTGATTCCTCAGAATAATGATCATTACATGAACTTCAGAGTCTCTCCTGCTCTCCCTGCTGGTATTGTGTTGGATCCTTATACTGGTTGGATTTCAGGTACTGCCACTTCTGAGAGTGCTGCTCAAACCTACACCATCACTGCTACTAAGATTTAGTGGAGGAGATGTGACTGCTACTATCTCTCTATCAGTTACAATTTGCACAAATGGCAAGAGTCTGATGACTGTTCGATTCAGAGCAGATACCTATCCCAATGAGAATTCATGGAAACTGTATCAGGGAAGAGGAACCTCAGGAACTGTTCTTCAATCAGTATTTCCATTCCCTGTAGAGTTGACGTATTATTACATTGATTTCTGTTTGAATGATGGAATCTACACATTCCAAGGAGGTGATACATATGGAGATGGGTGGCAGGTTGCAACTGGTTACACTCTGACTGTTGATTATGGAGAGATGGAGTTAGATATCATGGAAATGAATAGTGGAACGAAACCTGTGTATGTATCAACTGTGTTCTCAACATATTTCCCTTTCCAGATTGAATACACAGATTGGAAGGTGATACAGAGTGATGTGTCAAGTGATTGGAATACTGTC
>NW_014568630.1:0-1177 GCF_000743755.1 Blastocystis sp. subtype 4
GATCCTCTAGCAGCCTGAGACCAACCTGATGTATCATCACCAAACCAATTGTTAGGTACTTCACCCATCTTATAATACCATTGTTCTGAATGATTGATAACAGGACGATGAAGATATATATCATGTTCATTACCCTCAAAAGAATCATATCGTCCTTTCAGAACCATCTCCTCTTCACCATCAGGTAACAAAGAATACATATAGAAATAAGAATCGGAAGTCCAGTAGGTGGAAGTGGAATCAAAGATCACATCAAATCGATCAACAGTGATACAGAGATAATGAGTCCAATCTTGACTGGCAGGATGAGAATGACCAGATTGAATCTGATACACAATGTTGTCATTCGATGAATCACGAATTCTGAAGAATTCATTCTGAGGACTGCTCTTGTATGTTCGAACAATCTTGTAATAAGTACCTGCACATTCCATGAAAGCAAGACTAATTGTAACTTGACTTTGAGCTGTTGCCATCTGAGCCGTTACTTGATAGGAAGTCATTGGAGAAACCACATTGGATCGTCCAGAGATTATACAAGTGTTGGGATCAATACTCACTCCATCAGGAAGAGAAGGTGAGATTGAACAGCCATAGTATCCATAGGATTGAGGAATAATACTGACATAATCATAGTATTGCATATATGAGTATGATGCCTCTGGATAATCGATCACTGGAGGAATCGGACGATTACAGATCATGAACTGAATCTCATAAAGGTAAACAGATGTAGACTGAGAGGATTGAGCTGTCAGTCTCAACAGTGAGTACTGAGGAGCTGATACTACTCTATTCCACTGTTGCCATTCACTAGAAGTGAATACAGCTCCGGAGACTGAAGTAATCATTTCCCAGGATGATGGAGTTGACATAGATCCTTCTAACGTGAAAGTACTGACACTCAAAGTCGGACTGGTATATGGCCAGATACGGATAGAATTGATCATAGGTTTAGTAGATCCAGAGAAGCCATAGGTGATAGTACCAGGAGGAGAAGACGTAGTAGCAGAAGTAGTTCGGGTCCAAGCGACGGAGTTATCAGGATTAGTGAAGTCAGTAGAATCAGAGACAATAATATTAGGATAAACGAAGCAATTGTTGGTTGAGTTCATTCCAGCCAATAGAGATAAGAATCCATTGAATTGAATGATCTCTTCATGATTTGAATCTGTGA
>NW_014568629.1:0-1215 GCF_000743755.1 Blastocystis sp. subtype 4
TTCTGGATGATATCAACTGAGCAAGACTAGATGCATCTACATCTGAATCAACAATCCAATCATCAACTATTCACTTCAAGAGTGTGAGTGTATTGGAATTGATAAGAACTAGATACTTCAATAGTGAGAGGTGATCGAACATCTATTGTTTGATACTTCCAAATGTGATACTTTCTAACCTTACAAAACCCATATTCCCAAATACATAATTACCAGTCATGCTTAGTGTCCTCAAAGATGGTAGATCTGATGATTAGAACTGTTAACATAACATACTCCTCATGATAAGAGTATTCTTATAGTAATAGGGAATTACATCAGTTGTCTTTGTAGAAGTCGAACCTTTCAAGCAATAACTCCATAATCGTAACACTGTCAACTTAGGAAGATCTGATATGTTCAATTCCTATTATCACATACTTTCAAATACTACATATTCTGCATTCTGGAAGGCATTATTTCCTAGAACAATAGTCTCCAATGATGGCAAGTCTACAATCCATCTCTTCCATCATTCATACCTCTGAATACTGCATTACGAGCATTATAAAAACCATAATTACCCATTACAACAGATATCAGTTGAGGCAACTCAGACAATTCAAATCCATTGTATCGACGAAATGACCAATATCCAATACTCAAACTCTTCAATTGTGGACAATTCATAATCTTGAACTCACTGCCCTCCCATAAAGAACCATCACTCCCAAAACTGTTATCACCAATACTGACTGATTCAAGCCAATTGAGTCCCACTATCGAGAATAACTGAACATATCCGAAACAGCTATTACCAATCACAACCCTTCGAAGAAACTTGAATGAACTCAAATCAACAGCAGTAATGGTATCTTCATTACATGAATTGGCAGTTACAGTCAGTGCAGTTACATCCCAAGGAATACTCAACAAGGTATTGCGATTATTCACTGTGTATCTAGTCATCAATCAACACTCAATTCCTCACGAATGACTCAATGAACTCAGACTATTCTCACCAATAATCACTTCATTCAACAATTCATATTCAACACCTGTGATATTCACAATCTCATTCAGAGAGTTCTTTCCAATCACTAATGACTTCAAATGAACAAATCGACTCAAATCCAAAGAAGTGAAATTGACTTCATTACAACAATTGTCACCAATCATCAACTTACTGATCACAGAAGGAGCATTCACAACACTCATCATATCATTCGCTTCATA